>NW_015094506.1:11372349-11509314 GCF_001431845.1 Calidris pugnax | reverse complement strand
CCCGTCCCCCCATCCCTGCCTAGGACCCTCCCTGCCTCTTCCTTCATTGATCCAAGCGTGAATCACCAAGGGCCACCACCAGCCGTGCAGTCAGCCAGACACAGGGCGCTCAGTCACTTCTTCAGGATTTCATTTCTCCATTGAAACTTGAAACACTTTGGCATGAACAGCGAAACCAGATGTGGCCGGGCTCACAAATCCCAGCACATCTTTTTTTAATGTAATGACAGGATTAATACCTGAGCAAACACGTAAGGCATTGGTCTCACTCGCCCAGGTGAGAACGTCGCTTGCTCCTCAGTGCCGAAGTGAGGATGTGTTTCATGACTTCTCTGCTCTCTGCAGCAGGCTTTTTGTTATCACGTTTACTCTTTTCCAAGCCTTCTACCTTTTTTTTTTTTTCCCCTGAGAAGCTGATGGCTCCTTTATCAGAACCAGTCAGTGCAAACTGCTGGATGACACAAACCAGACAGCCGGCATCCGCTGCAGACTGGGACAAAAGATGGAAGCAAAAGATAATAACGAAGCACAGCTGGCTGATAAGCATGTTTAAATTTTGCAGAGATTAGCTGTGAGAACAGGAAGGAGTCCTTTCTCTCCCTTCTGTTTGTTTAGCCTTCTTTAATTGTTTATTTTTAGGACGAAAAACATGCCCGTTCAGGGTCGTTATCGAGCAAGTTAAAGCAAGGCGCAGGGAGAAATGTGTCTCATTTAGGAACATGAAAGCCTCGGTTGCAGCCAAAAAAAAAAAAAAAGTGGAGAGGACTTTCCATTTCCCAGAGCCACGTAAGCTGGCGAAGGAAGGGCGGCTGGGCTGCTGGCGGGCGGCTGGGGCGGGCGGGGAGCAGCCGGCTCAGCCCCTGGGTCCGCCTGGCTCCCCTGGCTCCGCGACAGGGATTTGGGGAGGGAGCGGGGCTGCAGAAGCGCCACCTCACTCCGGGATGGGATAACGGCAGCGCAGGGAAACGGCAGGTTTCTCTGAAACGCTGCCGTGATTCATCCGGACGGGTTATTCGGCAGCAAGAGGGGCGCGAGGGAAAGAGTCTGTGCCCGGTTTCCACAGATGTCAAAACAAGCCCCGTAAAAGAAGTGTTTTTGTAAGGGGAACAAGCAAACAAAACCCATTTTGAAGGAAGTGTTGCAGTCTGAGGGACTGAAGCTGCTGCCACGGGAGGGCACAGAAGTTTTTCCGCTAAACTGCCATTGCAAAAATGGGGGGGTTCATTGCCCTTCTCCCTGTGCCCGCCTCGTGCTGAAGGCCAGTCCCTAAATCCGAGCCAGCCTCTGATCAGTTCCCACACCTGCAAACCTGCAGCCCCTTCTGTGGCTCCCCGCTGGCGCGAAAGCCGCGGGATCGGGTCAGTGGTACACAACATCACACTTCTCCCTCCTCTCCCACCCACGGCGCACACGGGAGGTCCCGTGTAACACGCTTGTACAAAGATTAAAGCAGAAACTCTATCTGAGCTCCCTGTTCGCACCTGGTAATGGTACAATTGAGGGAAGAGGCAGCAGGGACAGCTGTACCCTGAGTGCCTGATGCCACCACAACGAAGCAAAGCTGTAGTGGAGCTGGGTTTCCCATGACTGTGCATCCCTGGGGCTCTGCCAGGCAGCCAGAGGTGTGTCATTGAATGTCATCACCCTTTGCTGGCACCGCTAGAGCTTGAGCACCCGTAACACTAGTGTGTTACAAGACTTTGGTTCAGGCCTTTAGGACTATTCCTTCACCAGTCATGAGGGGCTGAGACAACACCAGACCAGATGAGAAATTCCATGATGTTCCCCTCCTACCTTACATTAAAAGTAGTACCAGAATGAAACAAAGAACAGAACAGGTCAGATATGCTTTCTCAGCAGTCATCTTCAGCAAGGAGGGGAGAAAAGTTTTGGGTTTTTTTTCAGGATGTATTAAGAGACTATTGTACGTGGACAAAGAAAAGTACAAATGATAGAAATAATGCGCTTCTTGTGTTTCAAATTATGTGCTTTGTTCACATGAGCAATCTTTCTGGATAGCTACACAAATTTGTTTGCAAGTCTCAAAGTGCAAACGTAGAGAAATCAGCTGTACTCATAAAGGCTGTTAGTTACGTTGAAGCCTGGCAATCCCCATGACTCGGCTGAACACCAACCTGCTGCTTCCCCTCTTGTCCTCCCTGTTGATGCCACTGCAAGAATTTTAGTTTCATGTACAATCATGAAAAAATATCATTTTTTTGCTAAAAAAAAATCTCTAGGAGGTGAGTAATATCCTTGAAAAGCCTGTTCTTGGCCCCAGAAGCCCCTTCAGCACAATGATGTGACCTTTTCTTAATCATAGAGGTGCTGCAGCCTCCAGACAGATGTGCTGCTCGGGCTCCACTGGCCATGTCGCTGGGTGGGAATACATGGGGTGACCAGGTGGGAATGCACAGGGTGGCCAAAGGCTGGTGGGGACAGCCGCCTAATGCCAGCACACCCCCCAGCTGTCCACAACTTCCTGGACGCTGCAAGCCCTGCAGATGTGTACCATGCTGCTTCTGGGCAATGAGAATGATGATTTATTTCAATAGGTATAGCTGCTGATGGCACTGAAGCTTCTCAGGTAATTATAATTGGCAGTAAAACACAGTGTTTGCCCTGAAAATCTTCCTATCTAATTACACATATTACTCCAAAATTATTACAAAGCATTTTATTGCTGTTTGGGCTCATTTATATAAATGACAAGTATTTTAATAAGTACCTATCAACTCTACATATTCAAAATGACACAAGGAATTGCAGGTGCTTTGCAGATGTCTATTTTCCATAAGATCACATTTTTATGATAGCTCATGTAAGATGGAAATATGAATATTCCATATAAGTCATTTGAAGTCTTGCATACTCCTAGTATGCAATGTAGGTAAATGTTTTCCCATTTCTATAGTTAAAAATGTAAAACAAACTGGATCAAATTCACACACCAGTGGTATTTGAGTGCTTTGCTGCAACTGCTGTCTCAGATTCCAGAACACCTCAATTCACTAACTGATCTTTCTCTTTTCTAGCAGGGAGGATGGAAGGAGCAGATTTGAGGTGCCAAAACGTGAAGCATAGACACTGATGCAGGAAAAAAAGGCTTCAATGAAGAAAAGTAGCAGTGGGTCCATGTGACTGCTGTGAGACCTGGTTTATCACTTCTGTGTGATGTGTACTTCCACAGAGGAGAAACAGTAAGAGGACCACTAATACTCCACAGCCCAGCCTGTTGTAAATAAATAATTGGATTGGAAAAATAAGGAGGTACAATACCTAATAATTTCTTTTTTTTTTTTTTTTTTACTGGTTTAAATAGGTCACATCTTTCCTTTCTGACTCTGAATCGAATTTTCCTCTATGCTGAGGGCCAAGCATGTGACTCTTTGTAGCTGTAGAAAAGAAAGCAGCAGCAGACCCTTGGGGCATAGAGATATTACAGCAGCCACACAACACATTGCTGCATTCAGAAAAGCTTTAGCGTTGGGTCAGACAACAGCAACTAAGCAGGGACATATGATTTTTTTTTCATGTTGTCAGAAGAAAATATGGAACTGATAAGAAACACCTGTGGAAGTGGAAAGCCACCTCAGAAAACAGGGTTTGTTTAGATGATGAAGAGATAAAGCCTGAAGGCATGTGTTGCAAGGCAAGATAATCTTGAACAGAATGTCTGTTTTAAAAAAAAAAAAAAAAAGGAAGAAGAAGCAGTAGTACATTTCAGGTAATCGGCTTTCTGTGCAAAGAAAGGTCCTAGAGGATCAAAAGGCAACATTGGTGCAGTATGTAAAACTGCATGAGCTGCATGGATGTTGTTCATTCATTTTTCTTCATGGAAACATGATTCCATTTACATTTTATTTGCATCTTGTAAATATTTTCTTAGAACCCCAGCAGGACACTGGAAAGCATAAAAGCACAAATTACCAGCTGAACATATGTAACCAAAGTTTTCTCTTCACTTGCAGCTCAGCCTATTCCATGTGCTCTGATTTAAAGCCCTGTAATATACTTACCACATAGGAATTCTGCTTAGCTACATTCAACTTTTTTGAGGGAAGATTTGTCAGATCATTTGTTTTACTTAACGCATACATATTTTCATGCCTTTGTCCTGCCTGATGTGAAATAAGCGTTTTTTAGAGGAAGTCGATCTCAATATTTCTTTCCGTAGTCTGGAAAGGATGCAGTAGTTGAATGATAAATACTTGGAAATGTGCAGTATGGTGTGGATTTAATGGAAACATTGCCATGATTCTACACGTCAGCGTTGGGGCATTAAATCAGTCAGAAGACAGAGGCAGACTGCTGGTGTGTGCGATGCCCAGAGGAGGAGGCAGTTCCAGTAATAATTTTAGAGACTGTAAAGTGACTCTCAAATGGAAATCTCAGCAGCAGTTCTAGGAGGGCTATATACAAGCGCATGCCCAGTTTTAAACACATAAATAGTCCCAAAATCAGTGAGACCACCCACAGGCTTACAATCCCTTGAAGAATTGAGCCCTTAATTGCTCAGTAACTGCTGCAAAAAGTCATCAAGTTTCCTTTATGTTACTTAATATTAAAAAGAGCTTTGCCAACATAAAACACTGGAGAAGCCCAACCCAAACCAAATGGACAAAGTGAGGAACCAAAGCAGCCTTGCAGGAAAGCTGCCTTTGTCTGAAGTTCTCCTCTGTTTAAGCCCATCTTGAGTTGCTTCTCCTGTTGAGGTCCATACTCAGCAGCACTCACTTTAGGCAGGACCACCGAACTACAGTTCCTTCCTCCCTTTAAATGATGAGCAATTGATAAATTCTGGATGGTTGGGGACCTTTTCTTTTTTGGACACAAAGTCCTCGTCAGCTCCTTGTTAGCAAAAAAGTTACATCTGTAGCAAATCTTTTTAAGACCTACTTGGGATGCCAAGTTTCTTTGTCTGCAAGGGCATTTCTGTAGCTTCTCAAACTGCGTTACATGAGTGGCAAATGAACTTTAATAAGCTGATCCTTTTGCAGTGTATGAGGCAGGGAAGTGTTAACATCTCTGCTTTACAGATGGGCAACTGATCTGCGAGGGGTCAGAAACCTCAGCTGCAGAAAATCCGGAAAGCTGAGCTGACTTTATTGGAGCTGCGCTGATTTATACCAGCTGAACATATGGCCCCAGAAGATTAAGCAGTCTGTGTGAGAAATCTGTGGCACATCTGGGACACTCCAGGGCCAGAGTCACAAGATCATCCTTCCTGCCCATAATGCTTGCAAAGAAGCCTTTACTACGCAGGAGCCTCTGCTAACTTTTTCTCTAACCTCTTGGCAAAGCAATAATGAAATTGTTTGAATGACTGAGCCCAGGGAAGGTTCAGGTTAGTTTCTGCTGTTGACAAAACCACTTTCTCTGGTTACTTTGTGCATGACATTATTTTGCACAGGTAAGCCAAAACTATATAAAATATTGGATTATTATATTTGCAGTCATATTTTAAACAGAGACATAGCAGAAAGAATTTGCTGTCCAACATGGGCAAAGAGTCTGTCAAAACCTTACAGAATGGGATCTGTGTTTCCTTTTTGCCTCAGTCCTGTGCCACACTGTGTGTGAGCAGCTCAGGGCCAACAGGCCCCTGCAGTGGTGTTTCCCTGCCTACGTTTTTTTTGTCATCAAGAGTTTTATGTAAACCTGGCACTGGCGCATGCACATTATCCTAGCTATCTTTTGCCCAGGCAAGAGGGAATTCTTTTGAAATACAAAAGGTCTGAACAAAGTCACATATATACTTTAATAGGCTATTAAAGCACAATTGCTTTGCAACTGGGACAGCTGTTGTAGCCACAGCCATGTTTATTTAACTATTGTTTTGGGAAAGTCTAAAACTTTTTCAAGCCAGTTTCAAAAAAACACATATTGGGGTGAGGCCTACACAGTTTGTGGGGAAAAAAAATGGTGAAGTTGTTCACATTGCAGGCTCTGGTTGATGTGAGGGTTAATGTGGCATTCCACCCATGGCTTCAAAATGATACAATGTTAACTGGTTACAAAGTTCATGTTACAATGATAATTTCAGATAATGATAATGGTGAGAAAGGTAATAGCACCAATCAGTCAAAGAAAAAGAAAAATATAATGAAAACTCATTTGGAATTTGGTTTATTACTGTATTATATTTAATTAGCAAAAGTTTTTATATTGAGGGGATCAGTATTGCAAATCACATGAGACAGTCATTGACACTGCACGGTGTACCCAGTTCCCAAGGGGAAAAATACAGTTAGAATTGAGCTGGAGATAACTGTATTTAAAAAAAAAAAAAAAAAAAAAAAAAAAAAAAAAATCTTCTTGAGCAAAGGAGAAGAACAAACACATAGGCCACAATACTAGTCTGAAAATGAATGAAAAATGTAACAAAACTATTCCAGAAGTTAAGAAACACAAAAGTTCTTTATCAGTTTTCACAAAAATATGACAGACAACTTGGAAGATTTTTAGAGGATTAATAACATCTTCCACTGTGAGTTATATTTATCCCAAACTCAACAGTATTTATTTTAGCAGGATTTATTTTTAAAACACAGTTTCAAACATTAGTTAAACTACCTACTGAAGAGGGGTAAACATTAAGTGACCCTCCTATAAGGAAGGAAAAAAAAAAGAGAAAAGTTTCCTCAGCATCCATTTCCAGCCTGTTATTCAACAGCGAAGCAACATCTGTGAGCAGTTTCTCAAGCGCTTTGCGTAACCCAGCACCACCACCTGCTGTTTGGGAAGGAAGATTCAATTTCCCTTGTCTTGCACATTAAATCTCCAGGACCATGAATCCAAACAGAAATTATCCATTTCAAACGTTCAAAGAAGTGGAGGAGGACAAATGAACAAAACAGAAGAAAAAGAAAGCAGAATTTCCTACCCCCAGTAAGGTATGGGAGAGGCAGCTCTGCCCATTTTAACCATGGGGCAATCCTTCCTCAGATACGGGGCAAAGAAGCTGAGCTGGTCCCTCCTGCCATAAAAGCACATTGCTTCTGCTTTTTTGGCTCACCAAAACTTTATAGACTTTAGCAATGCATACAACTTGCCTCCACTGTGCTACCCGTCTGCCCCCAAATCCTGCAGCTTGCTAGTAAAATAGCTTATGCTGCCTGTATTTTGGCTCTTCTGCCTACGGGGGCTGCTGAAATTTCCCTGCACGGTGCTTTCATGGGAAAGGTCAAATGAATACTGGCCTCCTAGGTTTATAAACATGGAACACAGTAAGGTCCAAAGCTTTTCCTTCAGAAAACCTGGTGAGGAAGCCCTTCACCCCACCCTGTGGATGTGATGGAAATGAGAATCTGTGCCATTTCCTTTCAATTAATAATGGATCAAAAAAGAAACAAAATTGTACCTGAGTAGGCCCTAGGAAAGCCAAGGGAAGATATTCAATGCCATTCTCCTGCCTGTATCCAAATATGCAGCTAAAAGCTACCGCAGCTGCACCTGAGAATTCGACCTGCCTCCGGACTGCAAGAGAAACTGAGTTATAACTGATGGGAACAACTGTGGGGGAGCCATGCTCCACACGGGCTGTTAAATCACAGCCCAAAAGCTGCCTTTTTTTTTATTCTTTCCACTAGCTCTCCCTTTAGACAGGTAAATCTCCAGCTGGCCTGGAGATTTAGGTCTATCTGTGTATCTAATTCTTTCCCAGACTGATGCTCTGTCCCATATCTTGTGCAGACTTGCAGAGAGCATGTTTACAAGGGCATGTCGCTGATTAATGGCAAAGAGTGCAATTCTTAACAGAGAGTAAAACATCCCCCTGCTGCTAATCAGTACTGTCAATGAACTGTGATGTTAAGCATGTGCATTTCTGTGTCACAAATTTGGTGAAACTTTATGGTTTGGCTGTGGTGTCTGCAATTCTCATTCACCCTAAACAGGAAAGGGTTTGGGGTTTGAGGGGGAGGAAGGTTTTATTTTTATTGGAGTTTTTGTTGTGGTTGCTTTCCCAAAATCTTTCATGCTTTAAGGCTGCTATTTCTGCATTGTCTGTTTCCGTTCAGCTTCCAACTCAAGGCGATTAGGTTTTGTTTGATTTGCGTGCCCAGTGCATACCTGGAAGTTGTAGAACTAAGCTAATTATCAGGTTGATGCATGTTACATTCTCCTTCTCTCCTGGTTTGCAATCCTCTAGCTGTTGCATGAAGCACAGCACAACCTGATTACCTCAGAGCATCCAGACCTTGGAAGAGTTCCAGTTTGCAGTTTTTGCCCTCCCTAATTTTCCCTTCTGCTTAAAATTTTAAAAGAGCTGAAGACAATTTTAAAAGTAGACTTTTGGGGGTTTGGTGGTGGTTTTTTTTTTTTTTTTTGTTTGTCGTGGGCTGCTGAGTGGGTGGGTGATGTTTTTTGGTTTGGTTGTTGTTGTGTGTTTAGGTGGTGGGTGGTGTGGTTTTTGTTTTTTGGGGTTTTTGTAGACGTTTGGGGGTTTGGTGGTGTTTTTTTTTTTTTTTTTTGGTTGGTTGCTTGGATTTTTTTCCACAAAATGGAAGAAATATATCCTCTGGCTCTCAACATTGCAAATGCCAGAGAAAGAGTGCCATGACATAGACTGAATATGAATATTGAAACGAAAAAGAGATTGTAATGTGGTAGGAAGTTGGTGATGGATTTCTGACTTAAATCTAAGGGAAAGAAACACTGCAGGTCCTTAAATGTTCCATGTTATTTGGAGTATTTAATTATTTCAGAAATCAATCCAAGTGAGATTTTCTAGTTTCAGAAATGCCTCTTGCCTCATTAAAAACATTCTGCTTCTGTCAAGCCTGAGCTCTTTCAGAGATAAGGGCAAATTCTGAGGTACTCCAGTGAGCAAATCCTCTGCCAAGTTCAGGTTTTCCAGTTTAACCATGTTACCAAAAAGCTGCCTTTTTAATACCCTTCTCCGTAATTTGATTGTGACAGAGATCATGTTTCCCTAGCTCTGACAGCTCACTGAAGACATCAGTAAGAGAATTACTGATATCTTAATTGCTGCTAAATATAATTCCTTAAGGGATGGCGGTGGGGGAACTGTGGGAATGAATGCTCCTCAGTTGACTGAATTTCATCTTCATCGCATGCAAAGATGCCAGGGAGTGAAATTCTGCTTTGGGGAAGGATTGATGGGTTAACCCACTACTGTGGAGGCTCAGTGACACCAGGATGCTGCCCCGAGTCTAAAACCACTCTGTGACACTGTGGGTACTGCCGCTGCCAAGCCCCAGATCCGCGAGGGCAGTGGGCAGATCTGCTGGGATGCTCCTAAGATCATTGTCACCCACATGAAGACACATGAGCCTTTGCAAGCCTTCTTAGGCCTCTTTTACAGCTCTGTCACTGAGCTGCTTGTTCTTCAGGATGGAGAAGTCTGGTGACAAATGATCCTTCAGGAGACCCGGCTGGATGAAATCTATCCTGTTATTCCTAAGCAGTAAATATCTGGTACTAAAGGGGATTCCTTCAGGGATATCTAATAGCTCTTTGCCTGAGAACTAAACCACTCTGAAAATAAGACTAGAAAAGTGAAACCACCACTGTTATCAGCAAAAAAAATTTCAAAACTATTTGTGTGTAAATTCCTTTCTAATATCCAGTTAACTGTGTTGTTTATTGTCATTTACTTCTCTGTATCGGTAGTATGAACATAAAACTGTTACTATGTTCAGTTACAGCACTAGTCATCTGTCCTCAGTATCTTTTACAAACTAGGTTCTCTAGGGTTACATAACTTTTTTTTATTTTGAGCTGATTTTCTTCCTTTCTTTTTTGAATGTATATGATGTATTTTCTGACACCAGTATCCCTCTCTAATGCTCTCTTTGAGCATCTGTTTTCTACATTTTTACAATTTTTTTAAAGAAAGGGAAGATTATGAACTTGTGCTTCAATGTATGCTGATGTGCAACTTGTTCGTTTGGTAATCACATGCATGTGATGTATAGCCACAAAGGAATTTTATATTATGTGTCTCTAATTATTTATACCCTATGGTATGACCATTACTCGCCTATGGCTTTCCATCATATATCATCAAGTACAGTTACATACCTTATGATAATTATTTTTAAACAGCTTACGATCAGAATGCGACTAGACAACTTTATCTGGAGGGCTCAACTGCCAGAGCAAGCATACTCTGGAGGACAAGAGTCATCCTCAAAAAAGGCTGGTAATCTGATCGTCTCATCTTCTGCATCCCTATAGCACAACTGCCTTTCCTTATATTAGTCTCCTGCCTTTCACTCCCTTTGCTAGCTTAATAATTGTCTCTGAGTTCTTTCTCCTTGCTTTTGCTATTTCAATAGTACATGGACCATACATCCTTTTCTGTTTGTTTGTGGTTGTTTTTGTGTTGTTTTTTGTTTTTTTTTTAACTCTTCCCTTTTTGTTCCTTTGATAGGAAGGTTAGTGATTTGAATGTGGAAGTTAGAACTTAGTATTTCAGTGTTGTAAGGACTTAGTATTTAGTTCTCCATAAAATTTTACAAATTGACCAATGGTATTTGAAGGTGTAGGGTTGGGAGACAGACAGTATGCATGGTTAACCTCAGTTTGTTTTTTGAAACATGGTGAAAGTAGGATGAAAATAACTTGAAAATAGTGTATCATATTATTAGTTTATGTAGTAGACCATAATTCTAGCAGAAGTTTTCATCCTTTAAAAATTACCTGAATTTTCCAACAGAATACCTCAGGAATTAGATTAATCTAAAAGTTAGGATGTCATAGTACACCAGACATTTTGGTTCTGTCTATCATTAATGGAGAAAATTAAAATCTTTTAAGTGCATTACTTATCTTTTATTTTTTTTTTTTTTTAAAAAGATGTCTAAATAAGGTTAGGACATCAGATTTCAAACCAAACACAACATAAACTGCAAAACTCTTATCTTTTTTGCAAACTCTTTCCTCTAACTACAATGGCTAGGCTTTCTCACAGCCTGTAATGTCAGCAAGTTTTATTTCTTCCAAGGAAGAAAAGAATTATTAAAAACACAGACTAGAAAAAACCTTCTGAATTAATAGAAAATAATATCCTTAAGTAAGACTGAGCTTTATTTTGCTAGTCACTATGAAAATTAGAAAGATTTTCACTGGCTGTTTTCATTCTTTTAATCTAAGATACACATTTCTGTGAAGATGGTTTTGCAGCAAAAGGAGAGGCGGGGAATCAGCCCTAGGTGCTGTTACAACCCTGAGAGGGGGTTTCTGTGAAGCTGTAATGAGTATCCTGCTCCTCATGCCCAGAGAAAGACCTCTACAAATGCAAACAGGCAGCACCACAGACCCACCGGTACCAGTGGGGCTGGGTAGGGGAGATAGAGCCCGGCAGGTTCTAGGCAGAGCCAAACTGAGGGTCAAAGGCACCCCCTAAAACAGAAATACAATCATAACACTTGCCATTGGTACAGTTTAATTCTTTACTACTGCAAACTGTTCTAGGATCACTGACCAGAAGGTTTGTATAAGTGCTTCAATTTCTGAGCCATCTTTGCACAGATTGTCATTGAATTTAAAAAAAAAAAAGAAAGAACAATGCTTTTATCAATTACGCACCTCCATTAAAAAAGAACCCAAACATTTTCCTGACTGATTGAAATAATTAGAAAGCAATTATATCACTGCCTAAACACTTTGATTTCAGATAGGTAAGATTAAAATCCAGCAGTCATTTTCCTCCTGAATGCTCAAAATAGGAAGGAATGCCTCAAGGCTTTACATTACAATTATTCCACTGTGTATTATTTTTATAATCATTTCCACTCCAACTATGTGCTGACATTTACATATTATGTTATAGGTTTCAGCATGTTCCCAGCTCTGACTCTGTTTTGCACTGTAGGCTAAATTCTTCTGTTATTACTGGTGTTATTTTTCTACTGTGTCTGCCTGAACTGTCCACATGGAAGATGCTCTGGTCTGATTATAAGCTTTGTTGGGATTAAAATTGGCTCAGTTAATAATGGTCAGTGATCAGAAGCACCTCTCAGCTAGGTTACATAGTTTATCATGACAACATAATTCTTCTGTCTTCTTTAACAAGTCACCTGTCCCTAGAATGACCTAGTTCATGATATAAAAAAAGACTAAAGGAAATAAATATATATTTTGATAATGGTATCATTTAGTAAACATCCTTAAATCCCATGGAAGTCTTCTCTATCACCTCACACACAAACACAACATTCATGTTCACAGAAGTCTCAAGTGTGAAAAATAAAGTGGAAATTGAATTGGGCCAAATTTGGAGGCCTTTGCAAGCCTTCTGTAGATGGATAAAATGCTGGTGCATTGTCAGGGTATATCAGAAGTTTGACTTCCTCTCTGGTAGCACTAGAGGAGCTTAAAATTCAGTATTAGTTACCATAAAACACTTCCCTTCAAGTCTCGAGGTCATTTCTTGTAAGATGTCTTTCTCTAAGATCAATATATTTTCAGCCTGTGTTGTAGAACTGTTGAGTCATATAAAAAATAGGAAATATTACTGGGTTTGGGGTGGGGCAGGGGAAGCCAGGGTTGGGTTTGCTGTGGGCAATAAGACTATCACAGAAATGTTACATCCAGCTCTAGTTTTCACAAGTCATGGTGAAAATCTGAAAGGCAAAGAAGTCCAAAAAAGTTCATGAGAATGACTGAAGGAGTTGAGCATGTGTTTTCTAGAAACAGACTCAAATGGATCAGTCTGGTGAGAATATTTAGGTGACATGATCACTAGTGAGTCATAGGCATGGAGTGAAAAAAGTTGATTAAAAAAAAAAAGAATTTCCCACTTAGCAAAAGATGTCAGACAAGATTAAATGGCTGAAAGTTGCAACGAAGGCAGCTTTCAGGGAAAATGCAATTCCTGTTGATCTCAGAAGGGAATTAGTTATTGCAACACCTCATCAACTGTTGCAAATCATTCTACAGTAACATTCTGATTGCAGTTGCATGTTTTCCTAAAAGACATACTATGTTTCATGCAGAATTTAATACAGAAGTCCCATTTCCCATATAATTCAGAGGAATTCAGAGAAGATGTTACAACATTTGTATCATTAGAAACCTGATCACATGATCCCTGCGCTACAAAGCAGTTCCTTGAGAACCATTACTCATTGGTACAGAGGAGAGTTGTGCCCTTAACACCACCTCTGACTTGCTCTGTTTCTCTGAGACATTGGAATATCACCAAGTCCACTTTCAGTGGTTTTTAGATAACAATATTTTTCTATCAACAATGGCTCTCATTTTCACTAACTCTTAATTTACTTAGTATTATACATGAAGGTATGTGTGTAATCCCCAAAGAATTTTTTTGATACTTAAGGTGACATTCAGCTTCAGACAGATATTGAAATTTAGATCTAGATGTGTAAACATCTGTATATGAGCTGGTATTAATCTTGAACTACTTTCCACCCCTAGCATCTATTTCCAGGCAAGCAGGACTCTGCTTCAGGTTCCAAACTTTCCTCCTGTATATTTTACAAAAGATGAGCGAAAAGTGCTTTGCTGTGGAAAACGGCACAGGCTGGTAACTTCAATGCAGAGATGAGCCAACTGACTGATGGCACTAGGATGAAGTTTTGCCTGTTTGGTGTCTTCATTAAGGTTGATCACACATCTGAATTATTCATTCAAAGCGATCACAATTTTAAAAGTGGAGGCAGAGCTGGACAGAGGGTCTTGAGTCATTGCTCCCTTTCAGTAAAAAATTGCGATTAGTACATGTGGGAGATGGTGTGTCACCTGAGGAACACTTCCAACAAATATTGCCAAAGCAATATTTTAACTTTTTATTTGCAAATGCACCCTCTTGTTGCACCTCCCCAACTCATGACCGTGTTCTCCAACAAAGGTTTCCTTTATTATGTCTTAGCCTACCTTTATATTGGTAAGGTATGCCTCAAAAAAGCCCATAATCATTAGGGCACAACAGTCACAGAAATGCCAGACTGCCCAGAGGAACGGCTCCTGGCTCTTGCCATCACCAGGGCTGGGAATCTGAGACAGTGCAAATTGGCCTTGGCCAAACTTGTGCCAGGAAGTGCTCTAACTGTTTATGAACATAGTCCACAGTCTAATTTCAACTGAGAATTAAGACAATAAATAAGATTGGTCAGGCTGAAGATGCAAGGAGAGGTGAGGAAGTTGGGGTGATTAACGCTTTGAGAGCTTTTGCTCAGCTTGGCAAGGGCTCTTCTATAGGCTGCGAATGGAGGAAAGATGCCAAGGAGGAGGGCAGGGACCAGCGACCACCAACCACCACAACTTCCATCTTGACAAAGGCTTTGTGTCAGGGAGCCTTATCAGAACATCTCCCACAAAGCATATGAGAAACTGCAATGCAATTTACATAGACAGAACTATACTGCTGATAAAGGACTCCTAGAAAGATTATTTGTGACCCACCTCTCCCTTTGTCTGGAGCATTGTGATTCCAGGGAGACAAGTGGGGTGGTAGACACAGGTTTTCTGCTGATTTTCCTTGAAACTTAATTTTTGGCTCACGTCAAAAGGCAGTTGAATGAATCACAGATTAGTCAACGTGTGTATCTTGGTGGTGTCATTTCCAGAGCATTCCTTCTAAAAGCAGCCCTTCAGAAATGTTTATAGAGTGCTAAGGAAACTTGTACACTCAAATTTTAAGTCAAACTTTTGAGGCTTGCTGATCGAATGAGAAGTTGGAAAAATAGCCTGAGCTAAAATATCTTACTTGATCAGTTTTCCTCGTGTCAGCCACCCGTTGCCTCCAAAATCTCAATCATTTGCCCTGAACACTTGAAGTATGTCTATACTAAATGCATAGCACAAATCTCAATCATTTGCCCTGAACACTTGAAGTATGACTATACTAAATGCATAGCACATGATGAGCAGACCCCGAAAAGGGTAGCAGTACCTACTATACCTTGGCAGTCACCTGTGATACTAACACATATTCATCTGTTAGCACTGCTGTATCTGAGTCTCTACTTCAGGTCACCAAAGAGGTGTGAGAAGTCATGAACCGTTACAAATGACACTGCCTCATCTCACCACCAAAGCACTCAAAGCATATATGCTCATCAAGCTAATAGCATTTCTCATTCTCATCTCACAATTTCCTTTTGTCTTACCATCTTGCCAACACAGCAGAGTACAAGGTTTGTGAAGCAGCATCTCCAGTGAAAAGAAGCCAAAGACAGGCCTCGGAGTCAGAGAGAGCTCCTATCCAAAGCATGGGAGTATTGAGTAAAACTCATTTTACAGCCCATTTATCGGCTAGGGAAATCATCTCCATGTTCCCAGACTTGATCCAAGTGCAGTAATAGAGGTACAGTGAAAAGCAAAACTGTTCAAAAGTGGTTGCAGAGTTTCCACCTCGCCTGCCAGTGAGATAGTACCGCGCTGTAGCTGGGGACTGCTGTAAGATTTTCTGAGCTGAAAATTTCAAGTTTCCAAAAATGACATGCCTTTCCTATTACTTGGGAGAACTTTCAGGCACAGCTATGTACCTTCTGTAGGTTATACCCCAGTTTGAAGAAGCATAAAGATCCACTGAAGTCTTTTTTTTTCTGAGCTAAGGGGCAATACTCTTCCCATGTCTTTTTATGAGCCTTGCCACAGCTACGGTAAGAAGTCCCACTTTCACCAATGTCTTTTATCCTTCCAAGCTGTTTCCCCAAGGAACAGAATGCTAACAAACCCCCTTGGTTTCCATCCCCTTCCCCATGTCAGTACATAGCTGTCTTCCTGACACACTGCTTTCGGACTGTCTGCTGCCAGCTGAAGTTCATCTTATTTGGACCTCTCTCCTCCCCTTACAAATTCTGCCTCCTTTCCCATTTTTTTTTTTCACTGCTGTTGACAACTGCACCCTTTCCTCCCTCTCAGACCCTCACATTTCCTGTAATCTTCAATCCTGCCTCCCCCAGCCTCTACCCTACAAAAAATTTCTGGCAAAATATTGCTCAGATACGGTTGGGGTTTTGTTTTGCAGTGTTGTGTTCTGGGTCTTTTAACATTACACAAAAGTCACTCTTCATTTAAGTCTTAGGACAACTCTGGCTTCGCACGTGAGTATGTCCAGTCTAATTTTGACTATACAGCTGCCAATGCCCTCCAAACAGCTTGAGAGTTAAGACTTCAATCTTAGCCAGCCAAACAGGGCAAGTTACCCTCCCCATTGACTTTGTAGTCAATTCAGTTTTTCATGTTACTTCATGCAGTAAGTTTAAATTTCTTAAACTTGAAGGTCAGCCTACTGCAAACCAGCTGCAGAGTTCAAAACCAATTCCTTTGGTCCTCATGCTAGCTCTAAAACTTCTCTTTAACAGTTTCATATCATAGCACACTTTTTAGTTTGTTTTCCAGGATATGCTAAAGGCTCACAGTAAAATCATGTCTTACCATTTAGTTACAATGCACAGACTTCTCCCTGGCTTTCAGAAGGGACCTGTCTGACAGATGCAAGTCTTCTGCTTTTGCACATCATGAATAGTCTCGTATTGCACAGAAAGGATTTAAGATCAAGGCTGGGATAGAAATCCAAGTCTGCCAGCCTAGAGTCTCCAACACCCTAGAGCGATCTTCTAGCTGAAGTCATCAGCTCTCAGACCCAACTCCCCCACTGATCAGTCCTCAGAGAATAAATTCTAGGCCTCTGCTTGCTCACTTTCCACTCAGCACTGACTACATCATCTCTGTGGGTCACTCAGGAAAGCAAAAATAAATATAGTCCATGGCAACTCCTCCTAGATCATTCTGTGTCTGCTTTCTGCATCGTAAATGGTGTGTTATATGGCTTTCTTGCCACAGCTGTCTTTTCCAGCTAGGAGTGCTTTATCGCTGCACCTATTCTCTCCCATCAGACTCAAGTTTGCATCCAACTGATAAATCTCATAAAAGATTTTCTGGGATTTAGCACCTCCTCAAGAGCCAACTAAGGAGAAATCTACTGCTGACAGAAAGATAGAACTACCCGGTGCAACTATATGGGGACGTTTGAGCAGAAGACCACCTGTATTTCACTTTTGGTTACTCACTCTCCCCTTTTTTGAGCCAAGCAGTTTTGTAATCGTGCACATCTGTGCAAATAGAGCATGCAAAGAGCACCTGGTACTCTATGTCAGCTCGCTCTCTCCTCCTTGTGGTTTTGGCTGGAATGGAGTCTGATGACGGACAGTCAGCTTCAGATAGAAGAGATATATCAGACAGCCTCGCATGGAAAATATATGCTGTCTATGGGCTTTCAACCAGCCGGCTGGACACACATCTGATTGTTTTTTTCAGTTCCAAATCTAAAATAGTTTTAGAGGTCACACCAGTGTCTACTGATCTTTTTTTCACAGCTGTAAAGAAGTCACTGACATAGAGAAGGAAAAACAATATTAAGGATGACCTGATACTAGTATGAAAAAGTGCAGAAATGTACCTAAAAACTCAAGATTAATTTATTTTAGCTGTTTCTATTCTGAGACCTGTGTAAGCGTACGCAGTACGGGTGTGAAGGGGAGTGGTGGGGGAGGATGAGGATGGGAACATACGTGAATGAATCTAGCAGGAGGTATCTGTGGAAAGTCAGTATTTTTCCCTTATGGAAAGAAATTGTCTCTGAGAATTAGGTTCATAGTATGGGGAAGGTGACTGGTGGCAGAAATGGTGCAGAAGTGTATTGTCATAGCTGTCTGTGCTGCTATTTGTGAGGGAAGATTGGCCTCAAGACGATCAGTTTGTTTCCTGGGGACTGGAAATCTTGTTTCTTTTTTTTGTAGAAAAGGCTGTAGTCTGAAGGTCCAAGAATATTTCTGGGGTGTTTGTGAAAGTACTACCGCTAGGACACCTGCAGTACTGTGGCAGGTGAGTGATAAACCACAAGTCTTCAAACTGCAACTGAAAGCACTGGTCTCTTAAGCTGACAAAAGTGGTGCCTCCAAGGGTGAGACACAGAGATTGACACAAGTTCATACTGCCACTCCACTGAGGTGATTCAAGTCACCCATCTTCACTCTTGAAGCCCCTAATGCTTTATCTCTGTTCAATCCATCCTCTTCACCAATCCATCAGATAAGATGTCCTTCCATTGTAGTCACTCTCCATTGCCCAGTTGCAAATTTTTCAATCAAGCATTTTCAGTTTTCTCCCATCCTGATCCACATCCTTGAGAAGAGCTTCCAGTAACCATACATAATTCTACATCATTTCCCTTTCCGTTCCTCCTAAAAGCCTACTACATCTGCTTCAAAGCCAGTTGAAGCACTGGGAATGCTTAGCTTGCTGTGTGCTGAGGCCACTACATATCACATTAACAGGTAAGGTCTCTTTACTTCTCTCCTATAAATCTATTGATATTTTTCCTTTGACTAGAAATGTCTTTTTGCTCATGTAGGCTGTTCCTAATGGTCCAGCACCGGGATTTCATGCAACATAGAGACATAAATACCTATAAAGAAAAGTGTGAGTTTGCATGTCTGAGAGTGGAAGAGCACATTCCTCCACATTTCTTGAGTAGAGCAGTAAAATACGTTAGTAGGGCTAAAGATAGCAATTTAAATTTAGTTTTGTTTTGTTTTTCTCTGTCAGATAAAGAAACTGTCTGGAGTTCAAATTTGTTCCGTTTGCCCAGTGCCTGTCAATGTCTTGCCAACAGCAGAATACAGGATGAAAGATTTTATTTTTCCTCTTTCAGGTGTAACAAAATTGCACTCCAACAAGTAAGAAACCAGAAATTAAACTCAGTTTCTTCCCAAAAAGCCAGCTCATTAAGGTTCCTGACAGAAGAAAGCAGTCTGTTAAATGTTGCTCAGCAGCATGCCAGAGCTTCAAAGAGATAGTACTTTTCTTCTCAGAGGGGCCTTATTCTTAAAGTATGCACTCATAAAAAATGAGGATTTAACATAATGAACTCCTGTGGTTTAAGAATTAGCTGGAGCTAAAAATGTAAGTAAATTCTATCTACTAGACTTTGCTATCAGATAGATCAGTATGCTCACCATTGAGAACATGTGTTCAAAGCTTCTTTATTTATCAGGCAACAATGACCAGAGCTACCTTCTGTTCTGATGCTAGAAAACAATAATCTTACAATGGCCTTGCTTGCATCTGTCAAGTTCAAAGGAGGAAAGAAAAAAAGAAACTCATATCATGAACAAAAACCATAAACTCCAGGTTGACTAATGAATGCACAGAAACTCATCTGTTAACTATATCAGCTTACAAAATCAACTGGTTTGATGCATGTGAAAACATGTAGGAGAGTTCACACACCAGCAGAGCGATTTAAATTAGAAAAACTTGTGCTTCAAGCAGAGTAGTTTTTCATCTATGATTAAAAAAAAATATATATTGGCTATAATATGTCTTATTTTGTTATCAGACCTCAGCTCAGCTGACACATTAAATCATCTCTCTTGTACCTATTAGACATGGAAGAAAACCAGATCCAAGCCTTAGTCCGAACTTTGGAAAACTTAATTTGAGATCAGCCTTTGCAATTTCACCATTTCTGATTATTTGGTTTTCAGGTTTTGGCTTTAGTTTTTATTAGCTGTAACAAGTAGTTCTGATTTCACCGAAGTCCCCATCCAAGTCTATTAAGCCTGTCCTCAAGTAGTGATGAAGCACTGCTAAGTTAATTCACTTTGTCTTTCCTTTCAGCTTTCTGCTTCATCTCATGTATTCTCATGGAATTTTTCTTCATTTGCTTTATTCTTACCTTCTTTTTACCACAGGAAAAGACTTATGGATGTCTTACAGAGCTCTATTTACCTGGTTGGTGTAACCTTCATACTGACAACCTGAAGCTTTCCTCTAGGCACTGAATTCAGGTATGAATCATTACGAATGACCTGAAGACCCATCCTAACTGAGCCTTCTCTTTCTCCTCTGTTTTTTTTTTCGTCAGGTACAAATGGCACCTAAAGAAGTCTACCAAATTATTCTTCTTTTGTTTGTTTACTCTTTGCCAAATTTCAAGGCATAACATTGGATTGTGCCTACCATAGCAAGGCTGTCCAAGTCATCTTCCATCCGAGAAGTAAGGATTTTGAAGCAGGCCTGCCTGAATTTTATCAAGGAATAAATGCACAAAGTGTCTGTGAACTACTCATGCAGCCATGGGTTTGCCAATCATCTTTCTTTCTTTGACCGTATCTGAACAAAATACCACAGATATCCAAATGGTGTCCCCCTGAGACTGAAATAGCTGAAAGGGCTTCTACAAACTGGAACCACCATACAAGTCCACTGACGGGGTTGGGGTCAGTAAGTGAATTGACTTTCAGGAGCACCATCCTATATTTCAGCTAAAGTCAAACAGAGAAATTTATGGAATCTATAGAGATATTGACCAAAACTCTTTCTTACTATGGAGTACCATGAGATATAATGGAGAAGCAAGAAGAAAAGTTATTTTAATTATGCCTTTCCTGTAGATCAGACCTTTTTTTCTCTTTTTCTACAACATTTTCTAAGAACTATATTTGGATTTGTAAGGGCATACGTTGTTGTTATTTTCTTTGAAACTTGGGTAAAAAATTTCAGCAGCTTTTCATCACTGTCTTTAACCTTATATTGTCTCTCCAGAACAAAATGTCAATTAAATACTGGATGCTGCAGAACCTGATTCATTTTTCTCCTTTGGAAGAGCAAGTAGAGTGTTAATGCCAAACAAAAGGTGATGAAAGGTCTGTCTGCAGATGGCATTGTAAAAGCTATAAGCTTTGCTTTGTGAAAGACAACCTCAGTTTGCCAAATCCACCAGCTGCACGTAATGAAGAAAATACCACCATACCAGTTTTCTTGAACCTGTATCTTCCAAGGTGGGAAAGATTTATTGATCTTTTCTTACTGTTTCAGTCTGTTTGTCTGTTACCATCCAGCTGATGAGAGCTTGTGTGCTATTTTTCATAAAAAGTATCAGAGGTACAGTGCTTCTCTGGACTGGGGAAGCACCACGCACCTTTCTTCAGTGGCGTTTTGCCAAATCACTCATTCACATTCTACCCATTTTGGTAAGTTCAGGACCCTCAGAGAGACACTGGACTACAGATCACGGCCAACTCTTTGAACATGATCAACAGCACCCCTTGCTTGTGCAGGCCATAACTATCTCAGTGTTTGTGACCCATCTTTAAGGAGATTATTTTTAATGAACCATGTAAGTTAAAGAATGTGAAACTCCTGCCGATGTTAAGGAGCCAAGAGGTTATCTGTTTCCCCGGACTATTCTCATAGTCTCTGTCAGCTCAGATTGGGGTACATTTCTTCTCAACGTCCCGATAAATTGATTATCTCTGAATCAAGTTCATTTTCAAATGAAATATACACAAGTATATCTTGATGCCAATTTTCCAGCCTGTTCAGGTGAGCAATCTGGGTGGTTGAACAATAACCTGAATCTTTGGGACAGAAACTTCAGAAAATAAGCCAAATAGATGTACGAAACAAGAGTGATACTGAATTTTTGGTCTGACAAATACATTTACAAGGTCTTTTTTCTTGTATTTCTTGTATATAGTGCTGTTCAATGAGACTATCTCCATCCACAATAGCTTCAGCTTTTCCCAGGATAATTACTGTGGAAACACAAAGGCAAGTACAGTCATCTTCTAAGAGCAGCACACATTTTCCTACTGCTTGAAGGTAAAGCCATCAAGTAAGCAACTGGTTCTACTGCATCTTGGCTCATGCAACAGGTCATAAAGAAGAGGAGAGAGGGAGCTGGTGCTGGTGTCTCCTTGGATGGAGATCCCACTTGTTTCCTTGCCAATGCCTTGTTCCTGTCAGTTGCACTAGACCACAGGTGCATAAAATTATAGCAATGTCTGGAGCCATTTCAGCATTGCTAGATCCATCACTAGACCCTTGGAAATATGAAGATGTCATTAAAATACATAAATATATATCAATGGAAAGTTATCTATAAAATCCATCCAAGTCTGACAAGAGAATTTTAAATCCTCTTTATATTAATGGTACATAATGAATTCAACATACCCAATACAGGCAAATGGAAAATTAATGAATAAAAATCTGTACATATTTTTAAGGTGGTCTTGAAGTCTCTACAACATAAAAAGGAACTTCCCAGAAGTGAACTCTTACTTTTTCTCATTTGTGAATAGCATACCCAGGCAACAAATCATGCAAAAAATTTCCAGTTTGTGATGGTCAGAATTTTAAACAATTCTAACTTCAGCTGGTTTTGTTCATGTTTTTTTTTTTTTTTCTAATCTTGGGGACACTATTTCAGTGATTATCCATTTGACCTGAATTTTTATCTTACTTTCTAGAGATTGACTTCCAAGAATGATACTATGGCTACAGTGCAAAGGTATGACTCTGGTGTGAGACAGGTGCTTGTAAAACCTTTGAGCAAGAAAGTCAAGGTCAGTGTTACTGACCCAGTAGGAAATTCCATTTTGAATGGTTTTCTTTCTCCTAATTCTTTTTAATAATAAGTGACTTTACAAAATGCAAGCAAACCACAGTCAATACAAGTATACAGTACAACCAAGTACCCTGTAGAACACTTTACCCACAGAAAATTATTGTCTATGTATAAGTTTAAAATAAGCCTGAAAAGAGTAATCATTTTGGCTGTCATGAACTGTGTGCCATATCTCAAAAGGTGATTTTCATCTTTAGCTGACTGATTCACCTTTAACAGACTCTAAGAACCAGAAATGGAATTACAAAATATATTGCCTGGACTCAAGTGCTCTTGTACTTTTCAGAATAACATTCTATATTTATTTTTCAATTGGAAGCTAATGTCTTCTCCTCTGATTGAAAGAGCGTAATCTCTTACTATGCCACACAATGTGCTTCAATTTCTGTGCACAAGGCACAGTCGTCTTCTTTACATCATTCCAGGCCAAATGCAACAGTTGCTCAGTCGTAAAACTACACAAATTAAACAAACAAAAAGAAATGGATTGTGTTGTGGGGAGCACAGAACAGGGGACAGGAAAGCAGGGGCTCAAGAAAATGGTGTTTGCTGAAGTGAATCATCTAGAGAAAGTCAGGGTTCTTACTTCAGGAAGAACAGGGGACATCAGAATCTGATTAAAGAATATCAACATTAGACAATTTCAAATAAAGCATCAATTTGTTAACTTTCTTCAAAGCCAATGGATTCATTTCACTGTGAACACAATATGGCTCAGCTTCAAGAAATTGTTGGAAAAACTAAAGCTCTACAGGATGGATATTTTGGAGAACACTTAATTAGTGACCCTCTCTTGCATCATTTCCAATGCCACAGAATACTAATTCCACTGAGATATTTATATCTCACCTTTCATTTCTTAATGGCCTTCCTTTAATAAACTGTGTTGATTTTTCTGTTGACTGACATCTCATTTTCACAGCACTTTGCAACAAGAACCTTTGGCAGCAGAGTAGACAAATAAAACCTTTGTTCGGATATGAATCGGTCCATGATATTTCCCAATACATTGTATATGAAGAACCATGTGGCTGGTCATGTCCCATGGACAGTGCTTCCACTTGCAGATGTCACACCTCTTTCTTTATCCCAAGGCAGTGGCGATTCAGGAAGATTCATGTTGGCTCCCAAGTTTTACTTTTCCCCCATCTCACTGCTGCTTAAAACCCTTCAGTTCCATGGCTTGAAATTCATTTATGTCCAAGTCCAATATAGAAATCAAATATTTTCTTATATTCTCCAATTTTATCAATTAAACTTGCTCAGGTATTCATATTAAATTTAGATTAAATTTCCGGCTACCAAATAGCATTGTTATACTGAAAGGACTAATGAATCCAAATTATAAATGGAATATTCTTTTAGCTATAAGAAAGTTAAAACATCTGCATCTTTTGTGGTTTATAGATGAAAGTCGGTTTTGAGGAAGAAGTTGTTTGCAGCAATATTTGACTGCAATATTTCCATTTCATTTTAAGGCCTGGCATCAATGCCTGTTTGGCTACCCATGTATGTTCCTACAGAAAATTACACAGAACTACTGGAGCTAAAGTGAATTTCAGGCAACATGCTGGGGCTGCTGAAAAACAACAATGTAGTCCTTGATACCTGTGCTCTGGGACAAAATGATGAAACAAAGCCACCCTGTAATTTCAGCCTTGAATGGTGGATTTAAAGCTGGTAGTACCATCTAGTGGGCAAAGAAAGAATTGAAAAGCACAAATATAAGTAACTAGAATCCTGAGAAACTAAGTATTACACTGAGATTTAGGAAAAATAGTGGAAATAGATACCACTTACGAGATTATAAGATTTATAAGATTCCACATCATTGTGAAAAATATATTTAATGGAAGACATTTAGGAAAAATGTAAAAGAATTTGGTACAAATTTTTCATTACCAGTGACACACTTTAGCTAAATGTGACTGCTTTACAACTTCTTTCTAATAATTTGTCAAGCCTTATGTTCTAGTCCTTTAAATCTATTGGGGTTTGAATGTCCCATGAATCTGCATAGACTCATTTAACTTTGGTTTAGATACCTCTCTTTCTTTTCCAACATCTATATCATAGTTCTTATTGCCTCATTCTTACTTTAATGTAGCTCAAGAGGAAGCACAGCAGATTTCAGTTTTCTTTTTGAATTCATACAGGATAGTTTGTCATTTTATCATTTTCTGCCTGAGTTATTTTAGATCGCCTCACTTCTAGCAGGTTTCACAACTCCTGATTATGTATAATATGTTAGTCTTAAGAACTACAGAATTCTGCCAGTGTGGACTACTCAGTGCACTAGGAACTGCAAAATGACATGGTAAGATAATATTTCCAATGCTTCACCTCACTTTTTTGGGGATTTTGGGTAATCAAATTATCAGATTGTTCTTCCTTTTCCCTGTCTCTGAAAATTGATGAAGCTTTTCGTCTCTTGTGCAAAATCAGAATTAAATTTTAATAACAATTCTTCAAAAAATTATTTCTATTTTCAATTCATTCTTCTTTTGTCCTTTGTAAAGTACATTTATATTTACACATACAAAACACTACATAAAAATAAAATTATTCAACAACTAGAGTGCTAGTAACTGATACCTAGTCCCTCATTTCCAAATGTGGGACAGTATCTCTCTCACACAAGGATAACTGCAGTTATATCATGAATATTTCTGTGTGCTGGTCAATATTTTATCTTTCATTTCTGTCTTGCTGATGGCAAGTCACCAAATTACAGTTATTGCAAGAGGACCATGCTATTCTCACAGGACGATGTATGAATGAAGAGTATGAGCAAAACTCTTCTTGAGACCCCGTCCCGGCTTGAAGTCAGGCTGAGGAACTCTGCATTCCAGAATACCTTCAACCAGACAGCAGTGCCTGAGGATGTCTCAGAACAGCAAAGTTTGTACAGATTTACTTAAACTTCCTGGGGCAAATTCTTTGCTCATGTTAATTGTTGTCTGTTCATCTCAGATGGAGCCGGGTGAATTTACGAGGTCTAAGTATCTTCCTCTTCCTCTCTCTTCTTCCACAAAGCTTATGCAGTGAGCTGCTAAAAGAGAACATGTCGCATATGTTCCCGGGGTTTATGAACTTTTCTTGACAGTCATGAAACAGAAGTCAGTTACGAGCAAAAGCACAGAGCCATGGTAAGTGTAAAAATTATTTGGAAGGATGCTACCATAGAAGTTGTTGAAACTCTGAGCACCTGGATTATTGCTGTTATACAGTATTTGAATCTGGTGGCAGTGGCAAGAAGGTGGCAGATATAGCTTTTCCTGTAAAGAGCTTACAAGCTATTCAACTCCTTTTACGTAAATGAAACTCCAGTTTAATTTACACAAAATGCAGAGGTTAATAAAAAGCAAAATCAGTAGGTGGTGGCTCCCTGTGTTGAACTGAAAATTTTATTTCAGTTAGAGTAGGTTTTAAAGGCTGCAACTTCACAGTATCACTTTTGGAGTGGTACTGGAAATAATTCAATAAATACTTGTCCTGCCCTCAAAGAATTCTTCATGTAAAAGATAATGGAAGCCCTTAGTAGCAGACTTTCATGTGCCACATATAAATTATCCTACAACACCCATATTCTTGTCATAACCTGCCATTTACCACCTCATAGTGTATCCAGGATTTTAAAACGACATTTTTTGCCTTTTAATGCTATGTGTTTGCTTCAGGGGAGAGCAAGGGTGACATCCAGTGGTCTATTAAGTTATCTGTACAAATGGACTAAGCCTTCAGTGGAGTGAGATCTCACCAAGGCCTTAGAGGCACAAAATGAAACCTGTTAAAGCTTAGATCAAATTGAGACTGCACGATTTCCCACATGCGTCCCAGACTGCACCCTGTAATCAATCATTTCCATTTCTCTATACATTTGAAAACTGGCTTTTGCTCAGATGAAATAATGAGGTTCCCCCTCAAATTCATCAGCTTCCCTAGGTGGATGTTTCAGCCAGAACTGTCACTGACTGACATTATCTGTGGATGTGCCATTTATATTTGTAGGGCTTCCCCTTCCCAGCTTTGCAACAGAGAAACGGGGAGAAAAACTGTTTTCTTCGTTTCATTCCTTTTCCTACTGGTTTTGTGTATTTCACTAACAGGGCAGGTATTATGTATAAGTATGAAGAGGACAGCGCTATTTCAGCTGAAATCAATTAAATTCATTCTTCCAAACAATATATTACTGAAGACTATTTTCTCATCATTCCATATTCACAGAGCGGATAGAACTGAGGGGCATGTGACAGGCCTGAGATATGCAGTGAATATATTTCTGAAACTCATGGCAGCACATTTATTGAGCACTTAGTTCTGGGAACAGATGTAAGCATGTTTCTCCTGATCTGCCTGCCTTCCAGCCCTGTATATGCCTCAGGGAGAGCCTGCAGCATCCCTAAGGCTGGTCAGGCATATCTTATGGCACAAACAAATGCCGTACATGTGGGATCTTGCATGCTCTGTAGGGCATCTTCCAGATATATGTCAGACTGTCTTTGGGAGTGTGCTCACTGGATGTCTTGATGATTTGCAGAAGACAGACTACATATCATACGGGGAGGCAGGTTCCTCAGTATTAACGTTCAAAAATCAGATTTAGGCCTAACATTTTGGGGTTATATGAGAGTTTGCCTTTCACTGAAATATAATACAGTCCCACTCAAACACTACAACTACTACAAGTACTCCTGTTATCTTCCCTTTAGGGGAAAAAAAAAATATGGCTTTTATATCTCAAACAGCCTTTGAAAAATTTACAGTGTGCCATAATAGGAAGATTTTTTTTTTAAAAAGAAACAAAACCCAAAACCAAACAAAAAACCACCAAAAAGCAATGCAAACAAACAAACACACACACACACACAAAAAAAAAACCCAACAAAAAATCCCCACCAAACAACTTTGCAAATAACTTAATAAATCACTGGAGAAAAATGTGAGGAAAAATTATCGAAGCATATCAGTTCATTCTAATATATTGATTTATGTCCCCAGTTCTATAGCTTCAGGATAAGAATTTGTATGACAAGTGGATTGACTCCACCTCTGCTCAATGTATGTACAGATTAATTAATTCATGAAGATTTGATAGCTTGTGTACTCATTCACTAATAATCTAGACATCTAGACTGCATTTTCTCATCAAAGACATCTTTTCTGGTCATATGACATTGTGATACAGCTTCTGATGTCAGGATTAACAAAAAGCAATTTTAGTAAGGTCTGTAAAACCAAACCTCCAGTAAAAAAGTGATTTTGCATGCACCTTCATGTACCATTTCTTTCTGCTACTGCTAATGCCAAGAGTATTATGATCCATATCAACAGAACTATGTTGATGTCCAAATTGCTTGGTGATATATTGAGCCCTGATTTAGGCAGGTAGGATCCCAATAAAGTGAGAGGGCTCAGAACATCTTTTATTAGACCAGGCTCAGAGCACCTTTTATTAGACCAGCTGATGCTGTTGGAAGTAGATGAGCCTCTGAACTCATGACTTCAGACTGAATTCAGTGTGAAGACTGAGGCATCCTAGGAACAGAAGCAGAACACTCCATGGGCTGAGTGGGGATACGCCTGCGCTACAGAAATTCAGGTGTTATTATTCGAGCTTCTCTGTGAGAAGGTGTTACTCCAGACTGTCAGGAGGTGCCAGTCTCAAGATGATTTTGAGCACTGGCCTTGATCTGTGCCCATCGCACAAAGCCGAGGGGGAGGGAGGAGTATACACTGCCTCCTTTTGCACAGTGATTCACTGGTTGACTCTCCTGAACAGCAGGAGGGAGACCTGGACTATGTTCCTCTCTGGTGCCTGTGGAGACCTGAAGGTCCATCTCAAAGGCCCCAGGTGGATGCTCCAGCAAAAAGGATATTCTGAGTTACAGAGCAGAGACAAAGCTCCCACCTCCACACTCACAACTGTCTGAGTATTTTACATTTAGTGTTCAATAGAGCTTGTGCAGGAGTCAAGCCACCCCCATCCTTGTCCCCAGAACACAGACTCATGCTTTCTCTGCCCTAATAATTACTTAATTATTGCCGCATGGAAAAGTTTCAACAGATGGTCTGGAGCTGAATAAATTCTACTCCTGCAGGCCAAGGATTCAACAAAATTTGGACCCCACACCACAGCGAGCCCTCTAGCAGCTGAGCCTACGGAGCTGGCATTGAGCCCTGAGCTTTTTACCAGACCATGCATTTTGTGCATGTTTTCTGTGAGTGCCCCATCAAGACTGTAGATAAAGTGTGACAGGGATCTGGGCAGAGCTGAGCAAGCATTTTAAGTATATAAGTTTTAGATCTACATACCAATGAGGCAGTTCATAGGCATCTGTGTCTTTTATTGACCTAACTGGAACCAGCTAAAGCGCAGGCGCATTTGTAGCTTAAATTCAGTTGATAATATTTATGATAACTCCGTTTTACCAATGAATAGGAAAGGCTTATCTCACATCTGATCCTATCATTACTTTTTTCCCCTCACATTCCCCCTTACCCTGCCCACAGTTTTGCCCCTAGTTGCTCACAACCTTGCTGTTCCTTCCCCAAGTACTCGGTTTACAGCAATATTCTGCATTGTGGAATGATGACATCCACTGAGATATTTTTCCTTTTTCTTCTTTTTTTTTTCAACATTAGTAGCTGAACAAAGCAGGAAGTTGATTTATAGATTTTAAACCGAGAGGCCATTATGATCAGCTGCTTTGATCAACTACATAAAAAATGCTGAGGAACCTCACATGGTCCTTTCCACAAAGAAATACATGGGCCAGAGATGGGCATGTCACGTAGCACAGATCAGTCCTCAGAAGCACCAAGGGAATATCTCAGGAGGATCTGACAGGGCAAATAAGGCTGTGGGAGGGCAGCCCAAGCTGCCAGAATAATACCCTGTGACAGCTTAAACAGCAACATTTATTTTAGGACTGGCTTAAGTATCGCAGATATCTAAAGCAATTTCCGGACATGAAAATGAAATTTGTCTTACATGCAATGATAGTAACCGTATCAAAAAAGATTGAGGACCCACTGTGTGGCTTAAATACGTTTATATTGGGCTGTGATCTGGGGAACAGCAAGAGAGACAGATTTGATATGAACTCGTGTTGGAAAAAATAATCCGTGTATTCTGTCTCTGTTGGTGTCATCAAAGTTACACAAGATACGAGTGAAATCAACTCGAATCATCTAGGAAGCACCGTGTAAAGCCAGAGACTGAATTTATATAATACATCCAAGGGAAAAGCAGCTTATTTTTAGCTGACCATGTATAGCAAACAGGCCCAAAAACTGAGATGATTGAAATATGACAAAACAGCATTATCCTGAAAAGAGAAATGCAGTAACTAAAACTAATCACATAGTGAGTAACAAAAATAAACTCAGGATGGACTACACAGAGAAGAAATTCATGATGCATTCAAAATAAGGATGAGTTTAAAAGATAATAATTTACTAAAATAAGCTTTGTATTCTGTTTCTATTTTTACAGATCATTAAAGTGGCACTCACAATGGCTTCACACTGTACTGGCTTGAGATTTTCACCTCAAGTAGGATTATTTTTTGTTTCTGCTTCAATCCATTTTATTTCTGACTCCTTACATGTGCTCTCAACACCTACCCAGGGATGAAGGTCTGTGAAATGGTTTACAAGCTCTGTGCTTGGGCTGACTGAGGACAATTCAATTTTGTGGCAACTTAGAAAGGTGTGCAGTGTGTGATATTTTTCCACACCAATTTGTTGAAAACAAAGCCTTTCCACCTGTGACATGAAAATGCAGTGTTAAATTAAGTGTCCCCTTCGCCTCTGTAGCAGGTGTATACCTGGACCCCACAGTGTACTCTGCTAAAGCCCTTCCCAGAGCTGAAATATGCAGGTGGGATGTTTGGCCCCATCAGACTTTTGCAACGGGCACTTCCATGAGGGTTGAGGACTGTCACGTCTGGCAGAAGACAAGCACTTTGCTTGACTTAGGCTGCTTACCAAGATGTTACCTGGTAGATGTTGCTCAACATTTCACTGCTTGCCATTATTTAACGCGCAACGTTTGTAGCAGCTCTATGGGATGAAACAAGGACAGATACCAATGTCTGCTTTGTCATGTGGGGTCTGGTGGGGACCAGAGGCAGCCTGTGCCACCTCCTCCTTGGTCCCCACCACCCTGGCTCCCACAGAGGCCCACTGGTGACAAGGCCATCAGCCACACCAGGGCAGGAGGGACAGCACAAGAAAAAAACATCTGCACTGAAAGGCTCACCTCTACCAAAGCGCCCCTTCCGCAGAAAGAAATTAATAAAGGAAAAAGAAACAAATCTTTCAGGGCCTGTTATCAGTTCAAACACTTGTGTTAATAAGAACCTCAGTTTTAATTGTTGTTGTTTCTGTGCAAAGTACCCTTTCCAAATAACCATGATCTAATGAAAGATAAACCATCGAGATGTGCTTGTGTAATAAAATAAAACAAAAAAGACATCTTGGACTCAATAAATCCTCTAACAATAACAACAACAAAAAAAAGTTGACAGAGGAACTTAAGAACCATTGAAAGTTTTCCAAAGGAAGAAAACAAATCCGGTGGGGTCAGCACAAAATATTTAAAGTCTAAAGCAATCATTTGAAATGTGATTTTCATACTAGACAATTCACTGGCACATCTTTCCACATCCTGCTTAGAGCTACTTGCATAAGTAATGCATGCATTAATTAGCTAGAGATACATAGGCAGTTATATATATATATGAATTTTATGTAAATTGTCTATAGCATACAGCATGACTCTTGTGTCTTTGATCTGCTGATAATCTCCAAGTGTGTGGATTCCAGTGGGTCAAATGATTTTTATCTCCACTGGGAGTACTTTTGGCAAGTTTTCAATCAGAAGGAAATGAGCTGGAAAACTCTGGTGAAACTTCAAAGCAACAGCTTAAGGTGATCTTTCATTTCATGAATTTCAGACTGTCTCTGCTCTTTAACAACATACTGAGTTCTTTCTCCCTGATACACTTTTAAAAATTGTGAATAGGATGAATTTATGAAAATTATAAATGAGATATGTGAGAGATCTTGTCACTTTGTAATACAGAGAATTTTCCAAATTATAAAGATACCAAGGTAAATATTAAAGCCCCAAATGCTGTGTCTTACTAGTGTAGTTATTTGTGCAAATAAATGGACTTTAAATCCTTTTACACCTGAGTCATGTTTGCTGGGTTGAGAAGTGCATTGTTCATTTGTTTGATTGATTTCTGCTTTAATTTTTTTCCACTATTTTGCTATAAATATCCATTCTTCTCCATCCTACATCCTGTGACAGCAAAGTTCTGAGCTTTAGCAATGTCCCTAGGTACATCTCACACAGCTACAATAAATTAGGGACAATGTGCAGCCGGCTCTTACTCATACTAGGAAGGGGGTCAATCCAACTAAAAATCCAAAGGGCACAAAAGCAATCTCTTCCAGGGCTTACATTCTAAGGTAAGGCAAGACACAAGCAGTCATAATTAGAGGGAGAATGAAAGGAAGTCTCAGTAGTGATCGCTTCAAAAATATCATAAAAGGTCACTTGGACTCAGAGGTGAATGATGTGCAGGCAGCATTTAACAGCACCTTCTCTTGGAGCAACTGATCCAGTTATTAATTGTCTGGTCATTAACTGGGGCTGTGCAAACAGCATCGCACACCAAGTGAGGTCAGGATATATTTGACTTCAATATTATTTGCAATTGCATTTCTCTCACTTTTAGTGTAATCATTGTTCTTAGAACAGCCTGCTTCCTTCTCAGAAGAGTCAGTTCACAGCAAAAATGCTTCTGAAAGTCACAGAAAAGAAGACTGCATACCGTCATAATTATTGTTCCAATTCTTGGCTAAAAACCTACAAAGAAGCACAACAGGGTCTGAACTAATTGGTCGCCACAGAATATATAATGCATAATCCTATCCCAAGAGAAAGCAGAAACCAAAAAAAGATTTAAAAGTGACCAGTTAAAAAAAAATAAACTACATCAATATGAAAAGTTTCAATGTTTGTTCACTTGATGATGGTAATCTTGAAGGAAAAACAAGGAGGCGGTGCAGCTGTGGGAGAGCATTTGTGTTTTTTTTCAGAGCCCTGGAAGAACTCTGAAAGATCTATTGACCTGGAACAGCGGCAAGACTGAAACCCAAGTCCAATGACAGCACCCCTGGCAGCGGCTAAAAGCTGATGTTTTGGGGAAGGGGAAGCCAGGATCCAGCACACACCAACAAGCTGGCCAGAGCCACAGCACCACCGGCAACAGGGATGGATTTAGGCTTCATCTCAGATGCTACCTTGTTGTACAGCTGCTTCTTCCATATGGTGCAGCATGATTTCTATAACCTGCATTGGGTTGTGTGCCCTGCTTCTGCCTAAAGCTGTCTGCAAGCAGAGGAAGGATACACCCAGAAGTCTGACTCCCTCCTCCTTGGCTCATAAAAGGGTGTATCAAAACCGTAGGGAAGCAGGGAGAGAGGTGAAACAGGTTAACTATTTTCTGGTCAAAAGAAGCACTGGCAAAGAAAAAAGAGAAGAGCCAAATCAGACCCTCAGGGCAGAATCTGCTTCTGCATCCCCCAAGTGAAGGAGAATAGAGCAGGTACCACAAAGATACATCATCTGTAGGTGACATGTAAGAGAAAAAAATCTCCAAATCACTCCAAACAGGACTAGGCCCAAATGTTATTCCTCAGGTCTAGAGGACTATTACAGATGGCTCTACTGAACTGGCAGCAGCACCAAGGAAATAAAATCCAGACACCGCTGGATGGAGAAATGGGCCTGGGATATGACCTCAAGACTCTGATGGGGGGTAGTCAGTAACCCAGGCTCGTTAAGTTGGGTAGGAACCGACAGTAAGCGCAGGTTAGTGAGCCCTTGCACATCAGCTGTGGCTGGAAAAGGATGGGATCATTCTTAATTTCTACATTGTTCCACCACCGTGATTGCACTGTACATGCTATCAAACTCATTCCCAGTCCTTTAAGCAGAGCACATCACCACACTCTCACAAACAGGGAGAATACGAAGACTGGCCAAATCTGTTGGCTGTGTATCAGGGATGGGGACTGAATGTGGACCTCTGGGTTCCTCAGGGGATGCGCCCTCCCCATCAAAGAAGTGCTGTTCAGAAGTGGTTCAGACGTAGCACCGAGGAAATTAGCTTCTATTTCTAGTGATGAATGCTCCCAAAAGATCAGTCTGTTCTTTTGATAAACGCTTAGCAGTAATGTTTCCACCATTTGAGGCTGCATATAGGTAGGGATATCCTGCAAGACAATGCTGAAAATGAGTCCAGTTTGGGCAGAACCAAATGCTAAATACTAATTCCCTCCTAAACCTGCACTAATAACTACAAAAAACCTACCCTGTATTCCCTTTCTTTTCCCAAGGCCTTGGATGAGGCCATTAAGGTCTCACCGTGAGCTGCGGTGGCTCAGGACTTGGACCACGAGCCACTGCTTTGTCAGTTCACCAGGGACTCCATTAGAGAAACTGCTTTCAACCCACGTACATTTTAAAGGCAAAGCATCATAGGTTTGTACAAAAAATGCTGTAACCAAGGGTAGCCCAGGTTTAAGCATCTCTTATTGCCCAACCAGGAACACCAAACAGGTGAGTTTGTCCTTAGATGACTGAAACAATGCATTTTTGCCTGTGAAAGTAGTTGCTATGCCTCCATTGCAAAAATAAAACAATCATGGAGTGTCGCATTAGTTTAAAAATTTTATGACACATTAATGTTTCTCTGAATTTGAAGTCCTTTTAAAAGTGGCTTGAAGAAAAAATGAAAAGCAGCTTCCAGAATCTTTCAGTGGCACATTAAGTTATGCTTTCTAAGTCCTGGAGGTGAAACGTTTTTAGCATTTATGGGAGCTCTGGGCTTCCAGTCCTCGTGGTGAGACAGCTATTAATACATGACAGAAAGCATCTGTGATCTACTGCTTGCAGGGTTCAAGCCCCAAAGCATCCAGAAAGCCTAGGCATAATCCTTCACTCACACGGCTGATTGACCACACCACACATAAGTCACTCTGATGTATACGCTCCGATGTGACAGGTCCAAAATATAATGTACTCTACAAATTATTTGATCCTAATTAGAAGAACAAGGGTCCTTTGCATGACAATTTTCTTTTAGAAAAAGGCATAGGGCATTGAGAGATATTAATGTCAGCATCAGTCATCATAAAACACAGGGACAAGATCTATTTTAAGGCTTGTAGATATGAAGTACACATTAAAAATGGGATTATGCTACTGCTAATGGGAAAATGATTGCCATTCTAACCTCCCACTAAACCAGACTGGGGCATCATTATGAAGGTAGCTCTTTACAGGGAGAATAACAGCCTAGACTTCTGTTGGAAAATGTCTGGCCCATTTCTTTCATGTGCCGGTTTCTATTAGTCTGTGTGCAAGTACATCGGTGCAGGACCAGCCAAGCAGCTGGCCCAAAGTCAGGCGGTAACAGACGTTTCTGAATCATACACCCTACCTCCATGCCCATCAGTGTTTCTACCCTGCACTGTTTTTTTTTTTGCTGGAGGATTGGATCAAAGTTGTCTAGCTGGAAAGAGATTTCATTCACTTCAGTCAGCATGGAAACGCACTTGGTTTAAACTTGATTTCAAGAAGAGCATATTTTCACCACTTTGGTCTTCCTTGAGTAACATGATTACTCTTTTTAACCTGTTGTGGCATTGGCATCTGCCATCTAGCAGCTTTTCCCTGTTGGAGCAATTTCTGCAATTAAGATGTCAAGCTGATAAGGAGGGAAATTATGTAAGTGGTGTCTACAGGAATTCTGACTGGATGAAAAAAAAGGGAAAGAAAAAAGGTGTTACGGTAATAGCTGGCAAAAGTAAGCACCTTTTGAGCAGAACAGGGTGTCTCCCTTTGCAAGCTTGTCTGGGAGCACTGCGTGGCAGAACAGGCTGTGCTCTCCAGGGCTTTGCCCAAGGCAACCTTCGGGAAGGTCTCCAGGGCAGCCTGTGAAGTGGCTCGTCACACTCCCACCGCGGGGACGCATCCCTGCGGCGCTTCTTGCCTTTCTCAAGCAGCTGCTTGCTTTGGGTGGTGGGGTGGGTTTTCTTCTGTAGGAGAGCTCTGTATTAGGGAGCTATTACTGCAAGATTCAGCCACTGAATGACTGACTTTGCTTGTCTCCCTGAAGTCATGGCATGGAAACATGGATGTGAGCCCCCATGATCTGGAGAATGATTTTCCCAGGGACAGTCAGTCCTTGAGCTTCAGGGGTGCTGAATCTGCTATTTTCCCAAATGTAGGTAATTTAGCTGCATAATTTGGGGGTGGGAGGGGTGGGGGGGAGTAGAGGGAAAACTCATGCACATTCTTCCCTGAAAACAAGCAGCTGATGCACACAGTCATCACACTCAACATGCTGCGACGCCAATGCAGGGGGCCAGGGATGCAGCCCCCTTAGCTCACCCAGAAAATCTGTGCCTGTTCTCACATGCTGGAAACACACCATCTGAAACACAAGGCAGTACATCTGGGAACAGTCCACAATAGCAATTTCCTTTAGTGGCTAGGTTAACCGTTGTGGGGAATGGACATCCGTATCCCAGGTCTTGTTAAGATTTCACAAGAGAATTGTGGTCAATTTTATCATGTTTGGGCTAAATCCATTGATGTGTAGTCATTTTAACTCACAACATGAAAGGAGCTCTTGATTCGACTCCTTGCCTTCACAAAAGACATCACATTGTTTATGTTATTTTCAACAATGTTCACCTCACCTCAATGCACAAACAGAGCTTTTGGGTTGGGGATTGATAGAAACTGCCCTAAAAAATATAACTGATGCAAGTCAAACCCTATTGAAATTAAAAAAGGAAAAACTAATAATTTGGACTCGGGGTGATCAGAATGAAAATTGAGGTGCTGCAACCTGCATATTCAGTATGGCCTCCTGTGTGAACCACAGGCCCTGACATTTGTAGAGAAAAATGCACATCAATTCCACATAGCATGTTAGATCATTTCAGTGTCCACAGCTATACGTTGCAATGGGCTGCAACTGGAGTCCAGCGCTGTTCGGGTATTTTCGTCTTGCAAATGCGTTTTTCTTCAAAAGGGTTGCTCGGCAGTAATGATTATTCAGAGAAAAGTGGCAGACAGGGTCAGGCAGCAGCAGAATGAAAAGTGAAAACTTGAAAGATGCTAGATGAATATTTATGCAGAGCAATCTTCACTCTCGCATTATGGTGCATAATGGGATCAGCAAAGCTAACGGAATTCATGCTGCGTGAACTTCCTCTGTGAGAACTGAGTTTAATCTGCACATAAGACTGACAACCCGTGAACACAGAGAAAACGTTCAATGGCATGTAAAAACTTCATTGAAATAATGTTTCTGACTATATCAATGTTCTGGCAATGACAGAATAAACAATTTTTTTTATTTTTTTTTTTTCCTGGGCAGATTTTAAATCCACAGGCCGCTTTTTTGAAATGGCTTCCAAACATTGTTGCAGCAGACTTTGTTCTTTTGTTTTGCAGCCGATTTGGTATGTCCTACTGACAACTGAAAAGCATCCATGGGGACTGAGTAATGAGGACAAGGACTTCAGGACAGCCTGACACTGACCATCACTTAAGGGCTGGTGACAATGAGGAGCGACCGGGCAAATTTCTGCTCTGATATTGCAAGATTTCTCAGGGAATACTTTTATTTTTTTTCATTGCAAAATTAATGGCTGTTGGCTGACTTTGGAGAGTCTGTCTTTTTTTGCAAGATTTTCCTCTCAGAGTGCCCAAAGCTCTACCTTGGCACGCAGGGGCAGTGAAATCCATCCCTGTGCTGGGGGGTCAGCACAAGACCTGCAGGTCAGTTTACTCCTTTTGGCAGGCTGCGGATTCACTGCACAGATAGGTCTGCATTTCATCCACTCTTTGTGGTTTTTTTGTCAGCAGGGGACAACCAAGCCCAAGAAGCTATTACAATCCATCACTATGCACAGTCCCCCAAATAGGTGGTCGCCTGAGGCTAACTACCTGTAGATTTAGACAGGTATCTCTCCTCTTCATCTTTATACAAGGGTCCTAAAAACTAGCTTAGCAAGACCAGCTTTTTCCTCAACATTTGTACAACATACTGACATCATTACTGTTTTAAGTCTTGATTCAAATATTGGAAGGCCAGTTTTCTTTACTATACTTTAGCATTTCCTTTTCTAAACTAAGGGCCCTCCTTCATCCCCGTACTTCACCGCATGCTTCAGCACGTGTCTAATCCTTCTGAATTCAAGGATATATGAAAACACTCTATTGAATGTGGACCCTTGGAAAATAATGCAGTTCAAGTTATATGAAATACCTGATCCCTCCAAAATACTCAATGTAAGTATTATCTAAGAGGGTTTTTTTAAGTGTCTAAGTGTCTGATCTTTTTTCTCCAGAACCTCCACATCTATCATTATTCATAGTGACTGAGGTGACAGGACCACACCAGTTACACAGCCAGCCAGCTACCTTATGCATGATGTTAATTACATGAGACTATATGAAACAACTTTAAAAGATGCCGAATTCAGCCAATACTAGCATTCCAAACGTCCCTTCAGCTGCTCATTCCTCCAGGAGGCCACGTACCACCGGCACCTTGGGAGCAGCCATTCTGAGGGACTTTGTGGCAAAGCTGGGAGGACAGGGGATGGAGCTGTCGGCAACAACCACCGCAGCTGGAATTCCTGTTTTTTTAACACGCTGCTTTTGGTTTCATTGCTCGAAGCGCTGGGGTTTGGGGTATTTCCCCCCCGCTCCCTGCGCGGCAGCCGGGGTTTGACGCTGCTTCCCTTCGGCCCTCAGTCCCCGCCACAGCGGCTCAGGGCCCCCCGCCCCTCCCTGTGGGCCTGCGAGGATCGATAGATGATAGATAGATAGATAGATAGATACATAGATAGATACATAGATAGATAGATACATACATAGATACATACATAGATACATACATAGATACATACATAGATACATAGATAGATACATAGATACATAGATAGATAGATACATAGATAAACGTCTGTTTATATGTCCACCCCGCCGCCCGCCTGGCGGTGCGTGCTAAAAATAGACGGGAGAGCTTGACAACCGCCTTCTGATTGGCTGCCGCTGAGGCGCCGCCAGCCTATGGGAGCGCGGGCCTCGGCGGGGCGCGGAGGCTGATGGCCGCCGCGGCGGGACAGGCCCCGGCACCGGACCGGGACAGGCCGGGGGTGCCCCTCGGGGCCGCCTGGGAGTTGGCACTAGACATGGGGGAGCCACCGGGGGGGGAACCGCCAGGCCGGTGGCGCTCGGAGAGCGGCCGGCGCGGGGCCTCCGAGACGCGTAGTTCGTTTTCTGGACTTGTACGTTCACTTCCGTAAAGCCTAAGGCCTTACAGTGCAAGAGGCCGGGGATGTCGCCCCCACCCCCGGCCGCGAACACAGCACCCCCCTCCCATCCCGCACCCCGGCAGCGCTCGCTTCCTTCCGCCGGCCTGTGGGGGCCGCTGCCCGCCCGCGCCACCGCCGCCGGGGCGGTCGCTCCCCCGAGCCGGCAGGGGGCGCTGTTGGCCCGGCGGAAGCCGGGCCCTGCCGGTGGGACGGGGCTCGGGGGCGGCGGATGAGGCCTGTGCCCAGTGGGGGCTGCCTGCCCGGGGGCCTCCGCAGCCCGACATGGCCGCTGCCGTGCCCGCGGGCTGGCAGTTGAGCGGGCTCTGGCAGGACTTTGCAGCGTTTCTTTCCTCGCTAGTGACTTGCAGCGGCAAAGGCCGGCCTGTCTCTTCACAGGAACGTGTTGTCAAGCTGTTTTCACGTATAAAGTCATTTCGTGGATTTCTGTGTATAAAGTAGTACCTTGAGGTGCGAGAGTCATAAGTCAGAGAAGCAACAGGTAGCTGAAAGGACCAAAATGGAGTAAAAACGTTTGGGGCTTTTTAAAATGGAATTATCAAGAAACAGTGTTAAAACAAATGAATGGAGAGTTAGGAGAATGCCCTGAAATCTAATTTTGGCTAAAATATATCTGGTGAGGCCCCACCTCGAATACTGCATCCAGTTTTGGGCCCCTTGCTTACAGGAGTGGCACTGAGATTCTGGAGCGAGTCCCGAGAAGGGCACCAAAGCTGGTGAGGGGACTGGAGAACATGTCTCAGGAGAAGCAGCTTAAGGAGCTGGGATTGTGTAGTCCAAAGAAAAGGAGGCTGAGGGGGGACATTACCGCTCCTACGGCTACCTGAAAGGAGGTTGTAGAGAGGCGGGGGTCAGTCTCCTAAGAAACAGGTGATAGGACAAGAGGAAATGGCCTCAAGTTGCACCAGCAGAGGTTTAGGTTGTATATTAGGAAAAATTTCTTCACCAAAAGAGTTAACAATCATTGGAACAGGCTGCCCAGGGAAGTGGTTGAGTCGCCATCCCTGGTGGTATTTAAAATATACGTGGTGCTTGTGGACAAGGTTTAGTGGTGGTTTTGTCAGAGTTGTGCTGATGGTTGGACTTGATGATCTGAAAGGTCCCTTCCAAGCTAGACAGTTCTATGATTCTGTATAGTCAATGTACAGAACACTATTCATATCAATACTTTCACTGGAAAGAAGCACCAGCTTTATGTATAAATACAGGTATATAGGCATATATTAAAAATAAAGTTTGCGCTCTGCTAGTGCTTTATAGTCACAAAAGGCATGCTGGGGGAACTTGGAAGGCAGAATCAGGAGCTGATTAGCAGGATGCTGTGTCCTAATTTATTCAAGCACTGGCAAACACCTCTGGAACTGTTAAAAGATCTCACAGTCTCGAGATGTGGCTAGACTCTTTTATATCTCTTTTCCAGAACCTCGTTTCTCATGGGTGCCACACAGACTGAGCATCACAGAGGTGTGAGTCCAAGTATAGTGAAGGTAAGAACTGTAACGAAGGGAAGTGAAAGAAGAGTTTTTTCCGAAGAAATTTGCATCTGCTGATTTTCACTGAGCCTGTGCCTTGGTTCACACCGATAGAAAGTAAGCAGGCAGTTCTGTGTTCTGATCCACTTTGAGTTAAATGCTTTGAAACTTCAAAAAGTCATTATTTTCTGTTGCTTTTACATTAAGCGCAGGTAGCCTTCAGCGCGTGAGCATTATCTTGTCTATATGAGCTGTCGGTGTCATCTTGTAATTTACATACTAATTGCTTGCAGTCTTTAGCAGTCCAAAAGTTAACTGCCCACAATTCAAAGGATTTCTTAATTATAAAAGGAAAGTACTTCATGGCAAAGAGTGTAGCCAATAATTATCTACTGCTAAGTGCCAAAACACATGTGAAATTAATATTAACTGCTGGGAACAGAAGGAAGCTGATTTCTTGTGTGGCAGTTTGAGGCTTCTGGCATGAAAAAGAAAACCATTGTTCACGTGTTCTGTCAACTTCAAATGTAACAGTATTTTCTGTGTGGTGATGGCATTCAGGAGAGATAGCATAGTAACTCTGGTGCTGTTAATTCAGAGGTGGTACAAGTTATATACAGAGGGACTGTTTTCCACATGGGTTTCTGAGCACTTCTGAGGGCTTGTATCACCCGTTGCAGCTGGTGGGACTTCTCCAGTCTACCCACAAGCACTCTTCCCGTCTCTGGGCAGCAGCAGAAATTCTGTGGTTTTTAACCAGTCCCACCATTTGAACATAGCCTAATCCTCTCCTGTGTCATCACCTCACGAAGCCAGAATGAAAGGGTTAAGGCTTTCTAGCAGGGTAAATGTTCATGTTACTTTTCAGTTTAACTGAAGGATTTCTCCTTTATTATGCAAGTCATAAATCTGAAACTTCTTTAGGTTTGCCCTTTTGCTGTGTAAGAAAGTCCAGCTGGTTTTGGTTTCGCTGTGTGCAGCTGCAGACACTTCCAAAGTTTAGGAAAGTGTAATAGCTTGGAGATCTGTGTCTGAAGAAGTTTATACTGACTTTTAATATGACATCTGCACACCTTCAGTACCACTGCTTAAAGATTTATCACAACACTAGAGATAACTTTTCAGATTAGTCCTTCAGCAAGAACATCTTCAGCTTTTATTATTTTTTATGTATTGCTTAGTAAAATTATAACTGTTTTATTTGCAGATTAATCCCATATGTATTTTTCTTTCTTCTTGATCTTTGTCATACATTTTATTTTCATCTTCAACACTATTTCTTGTAATGTCATGTATAACCTCAGTCTCTTATGTTTTATAACTTCTGAATAGCCAGTGTATGGTGACATGTCTTGCTGCACATGCTCTGTTATGTAAATACTATATTTTATGTTGATTAAGGTATACAGTTCTTAAGGGCATCTGTTTAGGGATGCATGTATAATTTCTTTCCCTACAGTGTTTCATTTAGTCCTTTTCTGAGACTCCTGTATTATATTTACCTTTCTGCACAACCAATGCCTCTGGGCTCCTTTTCTGAGGGCTTTAATTATCGTACTGTCTCTAAGACAATTACATAATTAAGTGGTTTTCATTTTCATTCTAAATTTGGTAATTATAACTAAAACACTGAAAAGTGCATCAGCTGCAATATGAAGAAACTCAATCATTAAAAGAAAATGTACCTAGAAGAGAAACATGGTTGAGAAGATTCTACTAATAACCAATAAATGAAAGGAAAATTAAAAAGAAATAGGGAGAATTAAGCTTACTAGACTCTCTCAATTTGTTGCTTTAAATGATAAACTTATTGTAGCTTTGATGATTGCAAAAATGTGAAGCTCCAAGGAAAATTTATAAATATCATTGTAGCAGTTAAAAGGAGCATTTCCCCAGGTACTGAAGAATCGAGTGGTGAAAGGACAGTTGTTTTATTGTTTCATAATTTTCCATGTTTAATGTTTTAAAGATGGATTCTTTATTTGCTCTCCCTAGTTCTAGCACAGCCCCAATCACGTGTGTATTTGTATACATATATACTTTTCATTTTTTATTGAAGCAGATGGCATATCTCCTTTTTCAAGGCTCAGGCGAGGGGAACGTAGGAAATATGATAGGATTAAAATTGTTTTGAAACAAGAAGACATCTTTCTCATATCCTATTTCCCATACACCTGTTAGTCTTTCAAGCAAGCAGTGACAGTAAACACACATAAATAGGGAGTGTGTTTCGGTTGTGGTGTTCTGAAAACCCTGCCCTGTTCTTTGAGTGTTCGTTGGTATTCAGTTCCTATGACTACCTGTTTTTTGAAAACAGAAGTCTAAAAGTTAGTAGCTGAGCTCCACTGAGCTCAACAGTAATACTCCTGCCAACTACAAAGGGAGCAGATTAAGTATTTGTTCCAGCTCTATTAGAAAACCTATCCCCTAAATCCACGAAAGTCACCTGAGGCTCAGTGCTTTTAAAAATCAGGTCATTTCTTAAAGCATATAAACAGGAGTTCAGAAGCCTGATTTTCAGCTCTTCATTGTAAAAATGTTAGACAAGCTTAATTTCTGCAGAAATACTACAAAGTCAGGGTTTCTAGAATTTAAGATATGTATATGTGCTCCAGGGAAGATTTGGAATGCTATGAGTAAAATGCAATTTCCTGGCCTCTGGAGTCAGTATCTATCATACATATATGTATGAAACATTATCCGTGCAACCTTGCAGTGCAGGACATGTGAGTGGAATGGTAGTGACATCTCTGGAAGTCCACATGAAAAAATGGCTTGAAGCAGTTAAGAGGTCCTGATTCAGTCAGAAGTTTCACATACGGTTATGCTGCCAACATCAGTGGGTGTTTAGGCAAGCATTTATGCTCTTTGATGAATTTCCACTTGGTCCTGCAGGAATGTCCGTTCAAATGCACATTTGAGATACTTGCGTTTCTATCAGAGTAGTGGCTGTGAATATTTTGAATTTTAACATCTACTTTAACACTTACTAAAGGAATATAAGAGATAGAGAAAACTGGGGGCTCAGTTCTAACCTACTACTGGTAAAACAGATTTCCCAGAGCATGGTGAGTTGCATGTTTGTCATTGTGTGCTTATGGATATAACACAGAAATTAATCGTAGAAGAAACCTGGACAAGGAGGCATTTAAAATTATTCTTTTCCTTCATGCGAATGTTAGCCATAGAATTGAGACTTTTAGAACATGTTTTGAAATATATTTTAAGAACGTAGTGATTCTAAAGCTATAATTCACATCCAGATTTATGATAACAATGAAAATGAAGAACAAAGCCTGTAATTTAGCATTTAAGTCAATCTCTGAGTTACACTGAAAATCAGAGTGAAACCTATGCTGGTGGTCATGAGGGCCTAGCTTCTTAAGTCTTCATTTTACCAGAAAAAGGATTAAATGGTTCAGGGGTCTAATTTAGTAAAAAAATTCCTGTTTTCCCAGAGGTTTCCAGGGACCTTCTTGGTGAATACTGGGTTATTTTGAGAGACAAAGCATCAGAAATTTGAGCTGGTGGAATAAAATGTGCACAGTCCAGAGCTGTACATCTCTAACTCCAAGCTACATGGCTTTGATATATGGCCCATAGCTAATCTGTGGTGTTCTGTTAAACAGCAAAATCGGTAGTGTCTTCAGTTACAAGTTTGGTGAGCGGGCTACAGGGCAATACACAAGAAACTTGAAAAAATTGATGATTTTCCTTTGGCTCCAAAATCTGGGGAGTTGGTTAGAAGGACTAATGGCTTGTGTGATTTTTTTAGGGCCATGCATGTGTCAGGCTGTATTTCATATCAGAAATATAATAACCGCGAGCAAATGTTTCTCTGGTTTTCACATAGCCACATTTTACAGTTGTATCATAGGTTTTCTGGTAAACCAAACTTCAAATATCCTATTTTTTATTCAACTTTCACCAGCCCACATTTGCCACTCAACTTTCAGTGAGCAGCCGCTGCTGGCCGAGTGCCAAGAAGGTGTCAGTACTAATTCACATTTGAGAAGGCAGAAGATCCTATAGACATGTTAAGATTCATTATTGATCAGGACTTTGTCTCCACAAACTGAGGTTATTATTTTCACTGGAGTCAGGAGTCATGCTGCTTTGATGAGGAAGTAGCTTGGACCTTATCCAGCTATTGATATTTCGAAAGTGATGATCTGGCTCTAAATCTGGCCGCAATGATGCATTGCTTCACCACACAGATCTTATTACATGTGCCTGTCATTAGTAATGCTTCTGACTTCGACTTTTGAATGCCTTGAACGCAGAGCCTGGTGGTTTTAGTTTTAATAGGTTTTGTGTGTAAGGCTGTTCATCCTTTTACACTTATGTAGTTTTGCCAGTGGGTTGCTTACTGTTCACGATCATGTAAGAAAGGTGCTGTGTGTGCAAAATGTGATCCCCGGGGGAATTGTGCAGTGCTGGGATACTTTTATTTAAAAAGGTAATCTGCACTGGTTTTCAGCACAAAAGTTCAGAAGTTAATACTAAGATCAAAATAACATGTCTTCTTAAAAAAATCTTTCTTTTTGTACTCATAAGTGTCTCTGTATGACTCACTCCGCACTGCTATAGGCTAGTAAGAATATCTGCTGCAGCAGAGAGTATTCCAAACTCCAGAGTTACTTCTTCTTCGTTAGAGCTTGTATGAGTTGATGGAAATGTTGCCGACCTACAAAATAAGTAATGAAATGTGGATTTGGTCTGGTGTTTGTGGCTGCAGGTGAGTGTGCCTCCCTCGGCTCCTGCTGCGTGGCAGCCCCTGTAGCACCAGGGGAGTACCCGTGTTCAGCAGAGCTCTGGCGGAGCAGCCACTGCAAATCCACCTGCTGCACTGGGAGGGTGAAATGCAGCCCAAGCAAGGCTAAGGTGATGTTGGTCTGAGAACGGAGATGGTCTGAAAGCCAGCGTGGTTTTCCCTGTTTGAAGCACATGCCCATGCACTACCATCAAGTCAGTGCTCTTGTCTGACTACTGAGTCAGCCTAGATATTCAGATGCAGGGTGATACTCCTTTCACACTGCTGGGCAATATTTTAAGTAAAAGGTTGACTAGTCTACTGTATGTATTTGTCATTTCAAGTGAGATTCTTCTCACCAAATTTAGATACTTGCTTTATGGAGGCCTGATCTAGGTCACAGCCATCTCTCATTTTAGTGTATGCATCTAAGTGTACTATTGTAGACGTCTATGTCTTCTCTTGTACACGTTCATATTAATAGTTTGAATCCCATTTTCCAAACTAGTGCAAAACATGACTGCCTTTCTCTATGTATGCTACTTTACCAGGAATACATTTCTGTTTTTTTTCATTCCCATGAATATTTATGATGACCAAGCCTGTTCAAGAGCTTGGTCTCCGAGCTCATTAGTAAAGAGAAGCCCATGTGATTCTAAAACTAATTGTCTTAACAGTTGTCCAGCTTAACTGACTTTTACAGAGATCTTGCCAAAGCCTGATATTGGAAGAAGACTTTCTGACCTCACGTTAATTCTAATTGCGATATATGTGATAGCAGAAAAAGGGTATTTATTAATATTTCATTATTTAAGCGTATACCCAGGCTTTCTGCTCTATACTTGTAACCTCAACATTTTTGTGTATTTTTCGATTGCCTACATGTTTTGGTGGCAATAATAGTAGCCTGGCATGCCTTTTTCTGTTTGCCCTGTGCTCACATATATTTCATAAGTCAACTAGCAGTCATCACTGTAAATATAGTCATTTTTTCTTTTTTATTTTATTAGGCATAAGAAACAAAAACCCCAAACATATTTCTAGCTTTTTATGCCTTCTTAAATACATTTTATGTGTGGATTCAATAAACTTTGGTTTGATTGAAAGGATTTTCTTGTTTTTGTTTTCTTTCCTTATTTTAAATGAAGGTAAATTAATCCAATTTAATACTCTTCAGTTGGAATATTTGTTAATCATTATTTGGGTGCATAATAACAAGAGTCCCTCACTTTGGCTTTATTTTTATTTAAAAGTACTGAAATACTCATTAAATGAAACATGAGCAAAATAAATTCTAGCAATGCCTTGCTTCCCTGAGTCTTGCACTTCACCCGCTGCAGAAATTAGAATATAGAAAAAATAAAAATGTAATACTGATGAGATAAAACTAGCACAATGCAAAAGAAGATAATTACATTGCTCATCTGTCACAAGGCCAACATAAAAAAAAAATTAAGTGACTCATCTTTCTTCACATGCACAGCCTGCTTGAACATACATATATAATTATTTATTTGTATGGTTTTGATTCATTAGCCAAATGTTGCTACTTTATAATGTGGTTTAACCACTTCGGGATTTTGTTCAAAGTGTTCATTTATAGTTTTATCATTGAACCACAAGAAAGTGTTCTAGGCTCCAGTGTAATTAAGTTGCATGCAAGTGTTGTATATCATTAAATCTTACTTTGTATGAGTACGAGTTCAAAGACAGCTCTCCTGCAAAGATAAGATACAATATGCGGTGAACAAGGGCTGCTTTCTAGTGAAGGCATATTCCTTACCAAACCAGCCTATCGAGCAAGGGTATGCTCAAGACATAAGCATAAACATCATAAACATCAAGAAATCTTCATATAACACTGTAATTTTGACTTTGGTGGTAAGTGGACAATTGACGTAAACCATTTCTTAAAAGAAAAGGGCTAAGATTTATAAGTCATAAGTGTGTTTTTGAGAGTTTTACCTATGATCTTATGAGCAAAATCTATAAAAATCTGCAGTATATAAAAATGCTGGAAAAGAAGAACAGTGGTATAAAACCTTTGATAATAATTGCCATTGATTTAAAAATTTTGACAAAATATGATACTCCCATCAGGTGGAGATTCTGAAATAAGGAAGAAAGATTTTCTGGGTCGGAGGTATACATATACTTTTGTAGGGAGGTTTTGTGCAATCCTCAAGCTGAACAAAGTGTAACAGTTTTGCCTTATAGAATTTAATGTAAAGGTTAGGGCTGAGCAAATAGTATTGATGCTAGTTTAGCTTTTTTTTTTTGTCTGACCGGAAGTCATTCCTGGTTGTTGGGCAGTGTGTTAGTAGTTCATGTTTGCTGAAGTTACTTGGATGAATTTGAATTTTCAGCCAGCGAGTTGTTTACAAACTGTTTGCTTTGACTGTTCACCCTGCTCTGTTAAATATTTGCTTTGGTTCATTCTATTGAATCTAATTAATCAGTGTCTATTCCAGTATGTGCAATACCTACCAGTGCAAAAAAGAGGAACCCTTTCGCTTCTCTGACTGGCGTCAGGAGGTGCCTTGGCAAATCACACTGCACTGACACGCTTCCGCATCCTTCGCTCTCTGTTGAAATAAAAATGAGGAAAAAAGGTAAACCTGGTACAAACAGATCTTTTTCTGATGTTAGTAGCAAACCCAGAAAGCTACTGTTAAAATAGGAAACTTCCTGACCTGTATGAAAGTCAAACCATTGAAGACAGTAGGACTACAGAGTGAAAATAACTGTAAACAAAAAGACTTGCTGACTGGTGTCATTTTCCTGTTGATCTCAGCAAATATCTACTCATAGGCAAGCATCATAAGAGTGACCCAGTTCCTAGAACAGATTTTCCCTTCTTTTATTTTTTACAATTTTTTTTTAAAATTAGTTCAAAGGGAATAAAGAGGGTGACATTATGGTTGAACTTTCTGTAATCTAACTTGACTGAGGAAATGTGGCTCTTTGGTCTGAGTTTCTTCCCCATTTAGAGGGGGACAATAAGCAGTGTCAGAAATCAGTTCAGCCAGTGCAACAATAGGTGTGTATGATTGGTCCTTCGAGTCTATGTATTTCTTTCTGCAAACTAGAGATACAAGAGCTCACTTAGATACAGACTCTCAAGTTATATGAGATGGAGCCAATGCCAAAAGAGATTGGGAAACCACCATGAGTTCAGCGAAGACCCACCGATGCAGTCAGTGGCTGCACTACCCACCTTGTTTATGGTGTGTTTAAGATAACGTTTGAATTATATCCACCAGATTTCACTGTGAGTTTTATGAGCTTTATAATACAAATGCTGAGCTTTTACCTGGTCTTTTTTTAGTCCTTGCACCTATAGTACCATTATTCTGTCAAAGGCCAGCAGACGTGACTCTTTGAACATATGTATCTTGACATGTCTTGTTCTTCTCTGCTTTTCTGTCTTTCTGAGTTCCCCTATTAATTTCTGTTCAGTATTGCTAATGCAATGAGTTTACTACCAGCTGTGAAGTAGATCATAAACAAAGGAAAGCTTTTGTGGCCTCTGTGAATCATATCCCCCTTAAAGAATTCCTAATTTTCCATCTAAAATTCTTTGTTCCTCACAGTACAGAACTCATCCCATCATCACTAAAAAAATAAAGCCAATAGGTTAGAAATTTATCCAGAGATCTAAAATCATCCCCTAATGCTATTGTTTTTCTGGAGGTTATTGATTTTGTCTAGTTGGTTAAGTATGATGTCTTTCATGACTTCCCCTCAGTTTCTGTGTGAGAAACCTGGTGTGTGCAGCTTAACATACAAAGACACAAAGAAGCTGCAAATGCCAGACTTCAAAAGAAGTAACAGAAAATGCCCCCTGAAGGTCAAAATCAAAGTGACAGCTCAACTATGAGTAGTCTATTCCCAGTTTTGGAAAGGTGAGAGTTTTCTGAGGAGAGATAAAATGTACTTGAACAGGATCAGCTTCACATACTTATTGACAGGTGAAGTATGGCAGATACAGCCTGGGCAAGAAAAGATGGAAAGGTTTAATTCCACCTTACTTTCAGACATAATGCAGCTCATTTCTTCTTTCATGGCTGGTGGGTTGGCAGGGGATGGAGGAGGAAGAGCTTTGCCTTGCGTTGTTTTTTCCAAGAGATGTGATGCGTGGGTTTCAGTACAAGGTAGTAGATGGTGGATTGCCCCCTTGTGAACCTGGAGAAGTGAGACTGAGTCCTGTGTCTGTGAATAACCCCGGGTATTATGCAGGGCAATTACACATTTTACTTTGCTGATCTTCTGTTGCTCCTCTTACACTTTGCTTGTCTACTTTTATAGGAATTCATTCAGGAAAGAGATGGAGTCTGTCTATGTGTGTGTTTGTCTCTAAAATTGTCTAAAATACTTGAAAAATCATATTTTGGGTATTTCAAAAAACTAACAGAAGTCATAAAGACAACCTGTGTTCTCCACAGTTGGATATTACCAATACTGGTTCTTGATTTCATTGGCTTAGTTTCTAATCAATGCAAATGTGTTCCCAGCATAAGCGACCTGTGCTACTTTCACGCTAAATAGAAGTGAAACACTTCTCAAGAAAGGCTCCAAGGTGGTTCAAATGTTTTTGCGTAATGGCTCAAAAGCTGAATTTTGCACAGTCGACTCATTTCAGTCCCTTCATGGGAACTGGTTGTGTTCACAATGCCACCAGCGTGCTTTATGTGGAACAAGGCTCTTCTGACAGTTGCTTGTGTTAGATCTGCAGGGATTTGCTTCATTTTGTGGAGGAGGCACAGAAAAAGGCGTTTGGTACTGAAGGTGGAGATTACCTACTCCCTATCTATACTGAAAGCAAATATAAACTCAAACCACACTTTCACTTACCTTGCATATCCTCTGTGTGTGTCTTAGTACTAGCTGCTACAGCTGCTTTTTCACCAGTTTCGTTCTCTTATTTCTCATTTCTGCTATTACTGGCAGTTATTTGGGGCTTGCTGCTGCACCAGGGTGCAACTGCTGTTTGAGGAAAAAGTCCTTCGATAAAGCAACCGTTGAAAGGTGACTTTAAGCCTAAAGGAATACATCTGCTGGAGTGCTTGCTCCTGAATTAATGTTTTGGAGGGCATATTATTGATGCTATCAGTGCCTTCAGGCTCAATGCCTGCTGCTTTCCTGCTCATTTGGAGGATTAGCATCTGAAGAGCTAATCTGAAGAGATTCTTTGGGACACATGCTCCTTAACATGTGTGATGAAGGTCAAAAATCTGTCCCTGCTATGCCTCCTTTCCATGATCCACTAGAGCTTTCCCCACAGAGCACCAGCTGTGCAAAGTCAACAGGGAGAGGGGAGAATTTCCAGTGTCTGCTGGTCTCCACCATCCTCCAGAGACAAATCTGAAGGCAGCGTGGCTGGATGGGTGTTGTCACACACTCCGGTACCAGTCCCAGAGCTCTCCTTTGAGATGGCATACGAGGCAGCTGGAGTCTGTGAAGCCCCATGGGGCTGTTGGTAGATAGAGCCCTGGTGGCTGGATGTCAGAAGTCATTGGCGCTTGGGCTTCCTATGAATCTTGCTCCATAGCTGAGAGGGTATAAGCCCTCACTCCTGGCAAAGAAAACACTTCTCTGTCTCACAGAAAAAGGGAACAAAAAATACTTTGAGCTGAGATATAGATCACGCTTCTCTCACGTCTGGGTTACTTATTTTCAGGGACGGGCAGAATCCATGCTCATGCATCTTGATTTTGAGAGAAATGAGGAATGCCTCTTCAATGAGCTGATGTAGAGGGTGAGGAGGAGTGATAGAGAAGGCTCAGGCATAGGTTTAGAATTATAAATTGTGGCTCTAAGCTAAGACTGGAACTCAGATTTTAACTTAAGGCTTAAAAAAAAATCACATATGTATATTTATGTTTCTTTTTTTTCTGAGAGGGAGTATTGGATATAGTACTGCTGGGCCTCGGAAGTTAGGTTTTGCGAGAAGAGGCCCAAGAGTTAAAGAAGTTTAAAAAATTAAATTGACAGAAGCACTTGGCATTTTCAGTACACGTTTCTAAAGATCACCTGTAGCCAAGAAATGAAAAGGCATTTGAATCAGATGACAAAAACCCCATGTTGATAAAACTCTTTTATTTGTGCCACCTCAAGAGTTTTTATTGTATTCCTAAAACCTGTTCCATTACCTTTCTGTAATGCTGAATTTGAGGGATGGTTTTGCATTTACATCTGTTTTGTCCTTGCAAATTTGTTATAGTAACATGTTCCAAAGTTCAATTGAATGTCTATATGGTTTCTGTAAAAAGAGAAAGAAGTAGAGAGACAAAAAAAAAACCTACCAACCTTTAATTGAAATAAGCTGCAGAATCATTTTATGGGGCAACATGAGTGCACAAGGAAATTAGGAAACTTAAGGGAAGGAGAAGGACCACAGAGATAGAAAAAGGAATGGGTTAGTGTGCGATGTCTGTGTGTATTGCATACGAGAGTTTTTCCTAGCATAACTCGCACTCATTTTCCAGACAGCCAAGTGCTTCACATCACAAAATGCACTATTCAGCACTTTGAATTAGCCAGGCAAACTGATTTTTCTTATGCTTGGTGTTTGCCACAATCTGGGGATTTTATTCTTTTCTTCAAATGGTTTAGCAGTTTTTGTGAGAGTTGTTCATTTTGCTTTTTGTTTAAAAATCCATCCATACTTGGTTGTGCTATAAACCAGGTCTAATTGTCTACTTTATCAGCTGAGCCCCGCCAGACATTAAAACTAAGGTTTGAGGGTGAAGGGTGGGGGGAGTTAAACATATTTCTTGTTCTCTCTTCTTTGCCCTGTAACCCTTGCACATGGGAAGAAAGCCATTCAAGTTGGATGTCAATGGCACGGCAGTAGCACCTAAACTAGTTTGGGCAAAAAATATGAGATAAAGAAATTGAGACTAGGTGGTGTTGGTGCTGCAAGGAAGGGCGGTTTTGAAGGCTGGCTTTTGATGAGAAGGGAAAGGCAGACTGGTAATTGGGGAGGAAAGTAAGTAGTACTGGGAATCAGTGATGAGCAGAAAACAGGCATCATGCAGATCAGCACTTGGTGGAAAATGAAGGTGAATGTATGCTTAAATTTGGTAGAGCAATGCCCGATCCTACTGAATAAGGTTTCTCATTATATTTCCTTAACTCTTGTGAGCTTGAAATTCTACTGTTAATGTCCTTTTAAGGCAATTGAATATAGCCCTCCCCACACACGCACTTTAAAAGACCTGTGTTTTGTGTTTTTCACTCATACCTATGTGCATTGCATCTTTGCTATCCACTTCCATTAGTCAAGCTGGAGTGATCTTCGCTACTATATCACACAGCTGGGAATAAAGAAAATAGTCTTCAGCGTTGGCAGTGGTAAGAGCGCTACAGAATAGTGCTTTAACAGAAGTATTCCTTCTTTTTCCATTGTGTGTTTCTGTAGAAAGCTCGTAATGCCTCCAAAACTTTAATATAGTTAAAAAATGTTATAAAAAAATAAATCATTAGCAGTACAATTTGAAAAGAAACCTAAATGGTTTAAAAAGAAGTGGGGAAGAAATATCATAGCAGTCTTTTAATATGCTCAAATAAAATACAATGACTAATAGAGATACAAATGTCGTGAACTTTTCTGGCTACAGAAATCCGTAAGTAGCTCAGAAGCAGTTGATGCAATGTGTTTGTTTCGTTCATGTTAATAAAGACCTCATTTGTTTTACTACTAGGATTTTTTTTGCATCGGCTCAAATATGCCATTTGTTTTGACTTTTTTTCACATGCTTTAATTGCCAAAGGGTATCTCAAATGTTCCATTCTTCCAGAGGGGAGAAAAAGTCTTTAGAAATAAATTCTCCATTCTTTCAATGACAGTATTTGAAAAATCTGGGTACACTGGGACAGGAAAGTTAAAAATCCAAGACCTCACTATGCTTCTTTCACCTAAATTGAGTCATCTGTTATATATGAGAAGGGAGTCCTGAATTCACAGAGCTGAAAAAAGGCCAATTTGAGAAACTCTGGCTTACTGGCCTACTTTCAGATATTATCTTCTCAAAAATAGCGTTAATCCATTTGTTTAGTGCATTATCCTTGAAATATAGAGCTGAATAAGTAATCCGTTACTGTACAAAAAATACTTGATGTTCCTGTAGCTCTCCCTACAATACTCAGTCACTTTAATCTTTTATCACTGTTCCCTAGTGTTTATTTCATAGTTTAATTCCGATATTGCTGCAGTCTTCAGAATTCACCAATAAAAAACCTTTAAAAAGCACATTTTCCTGTGTTGAGTACTCGCAGCACTGGTATCTCCTTTGGAATCCAGGTGGACACGTTACTGAGCTTCTTCCACAGCCTTTTCTAGCCCAAGCCTCCAATGATTTCTCACAAAACCCCTGGTGACCTGGTGGTTCGAACACAGGGCCACCAAACTCTGCCTGGCCTCACTAGTGTTTACTTTTCCTGATGACATCACTGATAAAAGAATTTCCACTTGTTTTAAAAGACATACAAGATTTTTTTGTAAAAGTAATCCACCTTCTCCACTTAGCTCTGCTGTACAGATTCCCAATTGAAGTGTCAGGCTTCAAGTCATCTGCAGGTCCCACCTCCAGCTTTGCTGTGGTTTTCCTGGTGCTTCTTGGTTGAGCCCTTTATGCTGTTTAATGTCAATCTTTTATGTGGACAATGGAAAGGGTAATCTATCTTTCCCCTTGCCTCTTGGCTCTTTTGTCTTCTCTGATTATACCGAGGGCTTCTTGTAGCAGAGATGACTCATAAAAGATGTCTGAGATCACCTCTTGTAAATGCCCCAGATTCTAGCTCTGGGCTCTATTGTGGTTTTTAGCAATTTTGTGCTAGAAATGTCCTCTTTAGCTGTTCTGAATCAAAACATAATGTGCTTAGCTCGGAGGTGCTAGATATCATCAGTACCGAGTAAGTACTTCCAGCTATCAAACGGTTCAGTCACTGTGAGCTAAAAGTGTATTGAACAGCAATCCCATCCTTGTCTTTGAAGAAATCAATATGTCTGTGCTTTCTGACCTAGTGACATTTTTTTGTCTTTTTCATATTAAGCCTCAAGTATATGAAATATGAACAATGTCTTCCTCAGTCTTGAAAGGTCTTTTAATACATCCAGAGACAAAAATCGTATTATTCATAGTGGCCTGGGTGCTTGTTAGTGTGAGGAAAAAATCTGTATAATTCCAAGCTAACGAAGACTGCTGCAAGAAAATAAGAGAAAGACAATGTTGTGTATGAATCTTATTGAATTGCAAACTGCTTTCTCAGCAATCAGCGCTGTAGACTGATGCAAATCAGATGCTTACATAACGCAGTTATGCAAGGCGGGTGACAAGAGCTGCAGTGATTAAGATACTCTTTGTGTGTTCATACTGTGTTGTCCTTTCACTTTGGGGGAAAAAAACACTGACAAATTAACTGCTTGAAATGGGCCATTCTAAAGCCACTGGGAGTCAAACACATCACTGTACGGTGCTGACTTTTCACCTAACCACCAAACTCTGCCTGGCCTCACTAGTGTTTACTTTTCCTGATGACATCACTGATAAAAGAATTTCCACTTGTTTTAAAAGACATACAAGATTTTTTTGTAAAAGTAATCCACCTTCTCCACTTAGCTCTGCTGTACAGATTCCCAATTGAAGTGTCAGGCTTCAAGTCATCTGCAGGTCCCACCTCCAGCTTTGCTGTGGTTTTCCTGGTGCTTCTTGGTTGAGCCCTTTATGCTGTTTAATGTCAATCTTTTATGTGGACAATGGAAAGGGTAATCTATCTTTCCCCTTGCCTCTTGGCTCTTTTGTCTTCTCTGATTATACCGAGGGCTTCTTGTAGCAGAGATGACTCATAAAAGATGTCTGAGATCACCTCTTGTAAATGCCCCAGATTCTAGCTCTGGGCTCTATTGTGGTTTTTAGCAATTTTGTGCTAGAAATGTCCTCTTTAGCTGTTCTGAATCAAAACATAATGTGCTTAGCTCGGAGGTGCTAGATATCATCAGTACCGAGTAAGTACTTCCAGCTATCAAACGGTTCAGTCACTGTGAGCTAAAAGTGTATTGAACAGCAATCCCATCCTTGTCTTTGAAGAAATCAATATGTCTGTGCTTTCTGACCTAGTGACATTTTTTTGTCTTTTTCATATTAAGCCTCAAGTATATGAAATATGAACAATGTCTTCCTCAGTCTTGAAAGGTCTTTTAATACATCCAGAGACAAAAATCGTATTATTCATAGTGGCCTGGGTGCTTGTTAGTGTGAGGAAAAAATCTGTATAATTCCAAGCTAACGAAGACTGCTGCAAGAAAATAAGAGAAAGACAATGTTGTGTATGAATCTTATTGAATTGCAAACTGCTTTCTCAGCAATCAGCGCTGTAGACTGATGCAAATCAGATGCTTACATAACGCAGTTATGCAAGGCGGGTGACAAGAGCTGCAGTGATTAAGATACTCTTTGTGTGTTCATACTGTGTTGTCCTTTCACTTTGGGGGAAAAAAACACTGACAAATTAACTGCTTGAAATGGGCCATTCTAAAGCCACTGGGAGTCAAACACATCACTGTACGGTGCTGACTTTTCACCTAATTCTTTTGTTTGTTTGTTTGTTTGTTTGTTTTATCCCTGAGTTGCTTTTGTGGAGCAGAGCAAGATGAACAGCCCCTTTTCCATGCCGCATCTCTCATCTCAGCTGCACATGCATGTGCTGTGCAGAGTGGCACATGGCGAAGATTAGGATGTGGTCTTTAGCTGACATACTGATGAAGAGGCAGCTTCTAATTTGAGACATGTGCTCTGCATCGCTACACATCCTGACTAATGCAAATTATAGCATTTGTGTATAGTCTTGCAGTAGCTGTTTTTCAAAGGAGCCGTCTCAGGAATCGGATTAGATTCTAATCTTTATTCTTTAAGTTAGTATCAAAATAAGAGTATATATATATACTAAACAGATCTAATACTGGTTTAAATGTCTAAAGAGATTCTTTTCCTCCTATTTGTCTTCCTCCACCATTACCCTTTTGCAGAGTTCTCTAGCAGATGAGTCAAAAGCACATCAAATAGTAAAGACTTTGTTGAAAATCAATTAGTTTTGAACTGATAAATGTGATATCCTAATTGAAACTGTATTTGCAGAATTTTGTGTGTCTGTATCCAGCTACAGTTTAAGAAATGCAGTGTGAATTTTTCACATTTCAGATATTCAGTGGTATCAATGAACTGCTTGTGCAAAGTCAAAAGATCAAAGATTTATGACAGACACAGTAGAACTACTGTAACCAACTAATAAGAGATATAAAGATACCTCCTAGTAACTCTTTTTCATTTCTAGATGACATGCATAAGCATCAAAGCTAGCTCAAATGGTCTTAATTATTTTGAACTGATGATTTTCTCCACATTTATTGGATTAATCTTTCCATAGTGTAAGATAAAGCAAGTAACGTTTCATGCAGAATGAATTCAGATGAAGTTATGTTGGGAACTGAAATAAAAGCTTGTTTGCAGCTCTGTGATAATAGCAGAAGCAAAATGGAATATATTGAGTTTGACAAAAAAACACTGAGAACATTTTGATGCTTAAAGGGATATTTGTAAGGATATTAATCTGCAGATTTTTTTTTAAAGTTCCCTTATAATACTCCTTTCCAAGAAAATATTTTTACAGCAATATGAAATTGCTGTGCAAATAGTATAGCTAAGGCCAAGCCACAAGCAAGGCAAAATGTGAGATGATAAAGAAGAAAATATACCAGTAATTTCAATGATTTCCTTTTCCTTCCTCCATATTTCTCTTGGGGTCACCAAAAACAAGAGTGCAGAGTCCTTTTGCTAAAAAGAGTGATGAATGAAGCACCTGTAGCTGCACCAAGACAAGAAAGGAAACAGAAGGAAGAAGACAACAGAGAAAACAATGGTTGAAAGAGTTCCAGATATATTTGTCCAAAAGTTTATACTATCCATATGGTGATGGTACAGTATTTCTATTATTTGCATCACAGCTGTAGGTTTCAGATGAGATCCTGCTGTGTTGGCTGTTATAAAGCACACAGAAATGAGAATATGTATCTAAAATATTCTGAGCATTTGAGACAAAGAGGGTGCGGAAGAAAAGCGGGTGCCTGACATACCTTAGATTCTGGTTTTGATTGTGGTCTGACTGCTGGCCAGAAACAATATATTTTAAATGTCTATTTTTATATAAAATTTTTCACCCTACATCAGAATTCAGATCTATGGTAGAGCCAGAAATAAATCCAGGTCACCTGGGAAACTAGTTTATTTTCCTATCCTGAGGTTAACATTACATATAATGTAGTGATAAATTAGCTGAATGAGATCCTCTTCCAACTCCCTTCTCTGTAACTATTTGGTGACATAATTGTATTTCCTCATTATCTGACCTTCCATATTTATTTCAGCATATTAACACTCAGAGAATTTAATCTCTGCCCCACAGGACAGTGCTGTGTAAAATATTGAAAAAAACCACTATTAAGAAAGGGTAAATAAAACCAACTCGATACCAACTATACGATCTTACGTCAAATGCATCTTCTAACTCACAATGCCATAAATTAAAGAAAAAAAAAAATCACTGATGTGAATTCTGTTATGTCTTTCAAGCCTGCTGCTATTATAAGTGAAACTTGAATGGAAGATGGTCAAAATCAAAAGAAGTAAAAACATTCCACCCTTCTCTGTGCTTCCACTACAGTCACAGATCCAAGTGGTCTCTCAGGAGTGGAGTGCGTCTTAACATAAGGTACTATTGTGTGTAGTTGTTCTTTTGGTATGCTATTGCCACATATTATAAATATTTTCATGTCCAGAGTGTGGATGAAAGCCCAGTCCCTGTCTACCTGGAATATATTGGAAAATGAGTAAACACAAAGGGTTTCTGTGTACATTGTCTGGAAATAGGAGGTAGGAAAGTAGCAAGGGCATGGCAAAAATGTCATTTCTGCGTTCCTTTTGCAAGGGTTCTTTCCTTCTGATGGGGAAAAGAGAGGTTGCCCTGAGAGAAGCCCAGCCTCAAAGACTGGAGTGGAACTCCATTGTATTACAGAGCCAGACAGGCTCCAGAGCATAGCTTCAAAACCAAGAAAGAGTATTTGGTACACTGATAGACACCAAACTTAAGTCCTATTTGGAGTCACTTATTCAAGCTGGGTATCTCAGATAGAGCTGAGCTGTGGACAGGAGAGGAGATGACATGATAAAGGTTTGGACGCTTGTTTCTTAAGGAAATTCCTGATTTTTCCAGTCCTTTTGCTTTCTATTTGAAAACCAAGATGCAGTATTTTGCTTGGAATTTCACATTGCCAAATCAAATCAACCACACAGAAAAGCTTTTGCTTTAAATTCAGTCTTTGGGAGCCAGGGGGTTACCACGCAAACTGGATTAAGGCAGATGTTTTGCAGTGGTCTCTGGGAATGATATTTCCTGAGCTTATTTTCTTGCAGACGAAAGCATATCGTGTACACGTTTTGTCATGACGCTGCTGTTGGTGATACAGCAATGATTGACAAGAGGTTTTCTCTGTTTTTCAGGAAAATTTTTACCCTAAAAATGGATTAATTTTTTCTCTATTTTCCTCACAACTTCAAGAACGTTGTAAAACGGATTCTTGTTTTTAATGTGCTTTTCTGTTCTTACTGCTCTCTCTATCCCCAAAATGAGCCTATAATGAGAGTCGCTGCTGGTGCAGTGTTGCTGTAACTCATTATCCACAGACAGAAGTGAGAACTCACGGTGGCACACGATGAATTCCTTCCCATCCCAGCACCTCCAACTGTAACGTGAATGGAAGATGGCAGCGTGGTTGCTCATTCAGTCTGTGACAGGAATGAGAAATGGGACAAGGGCAGCTCTGTTTCCTTCTAGGGGTATGCTTTGAAATATTTTGAGTCTTGAAGATCTCAAACAACAGCTGGTTTATAGGGCTTTTTCTACTTGTCCGTCTTTTTAACCAAAATATTAACACTTTTCTTTTCACTAGGGCTTGATCCTACAAGAAACTGGGAAACTGCTTGAAAAACAGTGAAGGTGACAGCAGAGAGAAAAGACACCCAGGACATGGGAATGTCTAAAGCTTCCCCATCTTCTCACCAATGTAATGTTGGCATAGAAGTGTATTGGTCTTGTTCATGGTTAAGAATAGTCAAAAATGGATTGAAAAGGAGCTCATTCTTGGTCCATTGTGTGAACGCTATTGTAAGGATTTTCGTATGTCTGCACCATCCACAGATCATTAAGTTCCTGTTTGAAAATTTCCCTGAGAGGCCACACCTTTTGGACAAGTTAATGTTGCCTACTTAGAGTTGCAGCTACTTCTAAAGTGTTGTCCTAGATTTTTTGTTCCTTGGCCATCATCATGACATATGCCAATACTTGGTAGCAGGCCAAGACATACCTCAGCTCTGTTCCCTTCACGTACTCTGTGTTTTTATGGTGTTCTTTCAAAGGCATGACATAAAATGAGTTGATAAAAAGACATATGATAATAAGCACACATGCCTCAGGCTTCATGGTTTTAAAATGTCATGCTTACAGAGAGAGCATTGTTTGTTAGAAGTCAGCAGTCTCAATAACCCATTATAGCTTTGTTTACTCAAGGGTACACAATAAGCTCTAATTTCAACTCCCAGCCAAGCACTCTTTTGCTTAAACTCACAGTACCCCATCACACACGCAGGCTGCCACTCACCTCACGGGCATTGTTTCAGCACATATTTTCCATAATATAAAGTTGCACTTCATGCCAGCCCAAAACCAAAACCATTCTGTCAATCAAGGGCACAATTATTTCGTGACTTTGGTCTTCAGTTAATTAGCCTTGAAGTAATGTGTTTCTGTTGCTCTGGACATAGAGAGTACAGTAAATGCAATGCTCTGAGATGCTGGGAGTGACAGTGAGACACTGGAAGAGCCACATGTCAGAACTGCAGAGACCATCCTTGCAACAGCACACACTGAAGGACAGGAGAACCTCAGAACTGTTTGTGGGTGAATTGTGTGGAATAATTTTGGTAATGGACTTGTGCACAGAAGGATATTCTCACATCTGGGGAAAATAAAAAAGGAAAAACAGAAACCGAGCAACCAAGTTCCTTTGTTTCCTTCCCTTTTCCGTTTTCAGCACACAATGCAGCAGCCAGCAGGAAAAAAACAGGAGTGAGAAAGTACACTTTTTGTGCCTTTTTGTACTCTGTCAGTTCTAGTCCATGCATGGGGTTGTCTCTCCCCCACATGTTCTGGTAATTTCTTCAGTCAAGAATTTTGGTAGTTCTGGTGGAAAACATTTTGTGTCATTCACACAACTGCACTAAAACAGGTTCCAGGACAATTTTGGCACTCTAGCTTCTAATTCCAGGAACCGTAAAGGGGCATGTGGCAATTAAAAAATTAGCAGAGTTTTCTGAACTTTGTGAACCTCAGATGATGTTTAATTTGGGTTCAGATCAAGTTTTGGGCAAAAGTAGCAAGTATTCTTATTTAGTATAAGCTGATTTTATGCTCTCTGTAATTTGGACTTTGACTGGAGTTGGTTTTCTTTTGCATTGTGCTAGACGGGTATATTAAATATCATTCAGGGTATGAATTTTGGCAGCCTTGATCATGGCTTACATTTGAAGGTAATTTGTAGTTTCATCATTTTCATAGCTACATTTTAATTTTGTTAACTGCTAGAGGAATTATTTAGGTATTTTTTTCCCTGTTAATTTTATTAAGCTGCAAAAAGAATTATTTTCCTTCCCTCTAAGAAAATCGAAAAGCAAAAAAATGTCTGTTCTTGTACTCAGCTGGATTCTGTAGTGAGAGAAGCAGTTACAGGACTGCCCGTGGTGCTCCTTGAGGACATGACATCTGGTCACTTAAGTCATGGCTGACCTCTTTCTTGGGGATGCTTCACAATTACATTTTAGGAGCATGTTTGCCTACAGCACATCTTTGCCTGTTTTGGCAAGCCTCTCAGTTTCTTGCTTCACTTTTGTATCTCTGGTACAAATTTTCCCTCTTAGTAGCTTCTTTTCAGTGTCGAGTGTAACAGAGTGTCTTGTAAAAGCTTTTGCCATTTTCAAGCACAAGAGTCAAGCGAGTGGTAGAGAACCCTACGCCAAAGCGATTTCACAGGGCAGTAGCGGGTGGCACAGTGACCACCTTCCCTCCTAACCACCTGTGTGTGCTGTCATTGCTCCTCTTGCATAGTCTGTATCTTTCAGGATGTTCTCTCCTTATTTTACCTGAAAGACTCTTATTTGCCCCCTTTATTCCTGCCCAGCTCCTGGCCTCTTTTTCCAGACTGTCGTTGAAGCTGAGCTACATTTAGTGATGCAGCAATTTGCCTACACACATTTTTTGATTAGAAATCATGGTCTTGGCTCTGCTGTTTGCTGAGTCTCATTACCATTTCTATCTTCCTTTTTTATTTCCTTTCCCCCTATTTTATCTTTTTCACTTGTGGTCTCACTAGAAGTTCCAGATAATTCTGGGGTCCCTGCGCAGTGGTGTGGATCTTCAAATACACAGTTAGAGTGGGGATTGTGCCCCACTGAGCTTAGAATTTAATGTCCATTTTCTAATGCTGTTGAGTTTGGCTTTGTGCACATACATAAACATAGCGAGAGACATTGCCTGCCCAAGAACCATACAGTGCAAGCAGATGTACAAAGCAGAAAAAACCCAGAAGGAGAAAAGCAAATGAAGTGACTCAATTCACTGCAGGAAATAGTAATATTTATTCCTTTATCTTTCTGGTTTGAGATATTTCAATTTAATTCCTTCCTTTCGGTATCTTAAACTGAGTTTGGAGTCTACATCAGGATCTCCAGAACTGCAGGAGAGAAATCACTAATGGCATTTAAAGATTATTTAACTTTCTTCCACAAGCCTGTATGGCTGAGAACAAGTCTTTTGTTGTCACCAAGACCTATTACATTAAATAGAAAAGTAGTTGAGCAAGGTATTGGTATTTGGTCTACAAACAAAAAGCTTCTCCACACTGGGCAGTCAAAAAGCTCCAATACTATGTTTCCAAGCTACTGGAGAAGCTGTTCCTCTTTCTAAATGAGGATGTCCTACTAAATATGGTAAGAAGCCAAGGCAACATGGTATCCTGACAGTGATGGGGTCCTTAGCGGCTGCCTGCAGAAAAGCAGGGCAAGATGGTATTTGCCTCCTGCCATGGACTCTCTTCCAGCCCCCAGCAGTTTGCAGCCCATGAGCAGTCTATGTCTTTGTATTCCCATTGCTTGCTACTGGCAACTAAACGGCCAGATATTCCTGTGGTGGATTTAGATAAAGAACATGAAGCTGAATTTAACTGCCTATGCAGCAGAGATGGGACAATAGTTCATGGGAACACTTGCATCAGTGCAAAGATGGCCAGTGTAGGCAAACTTCTCAGTGAGAGCCCTCCTGGGCGTAAGCCATAGCACTCAGTACCATGTCCTTCATGAAGGAAGGGCTTTTGGAAAGCCACCCCACTTCCAGTCACTTCCAATCAGGCAATCAGTGGGAGCTGATCTGTGCGATGTGTTTGAAGATCCCCTCTATCCTTGGGCACACCCGTGGCAGTACTTTCTGCTCTTGGAAGCTGATGGCAGGTCACCTGGCGAGGGGGGTCTGTGGAGGACAGTGGATCTCGTTCCTCTACCATCATTGAGAGAGGAGTGCACTTGCTGCATTTTGGAGTGGTGGGCAACCTTACAGTCTCTTCTTGAGCTAAACTGATTTATAAGCATCACAGAACACCAATGCAGTGCCTTATACATCAGAGTGTGAAAATAAACACAAGTTGGGAGGGTATGCATTAAATGCACACTGTGGTTCACCATCTTCTGAAAAGCTATTGTTTTGCTCGCTGAACTGCTGGCAGATAAAATATTCATCTGTCTATTTCAGGAAGAACACTGAGGACAAGAAGAAGTTAAAAAAGACAAAATCAGCACAGTGCTGGGCTGATTTTTAATCCTTCCATAAAACATAAAACTAATTCCTCTACCTGGTAGGGGGACCAAAGCTTGGCTGTGTGTCACAGCTCACTGGGTGTGACATTCTGAAAAAGCATCCGCTCCACTCCTGGCAATGATTTTCAAAAACAATTTGCACTTTATCTCTGTGACACCAAAAGATCTCACATCAGTCAACACAGCCAGGTATCAGGGGTGAATCAATGGCTGGCTAACCTCCCAAGGTCTGTCCCCTAGTTTTATTATTGCTGACAGTGGATCCAGCAGTTAAAGGGCAGAGTGAGATGACCAATTTGTAGATAGCACTAGGTTTTGCACACCAGCTGAGCCTATTGGGGCATGGTTTCCTTTAGAGTGATGAGAGTATCAAAGAACTTCCAGCATAAACTTGCAAAGAGGTTACACAGTTTTGTCTGCCATTTGAAGCCCCACAAATGTTTTCTTAACCAGCAGGATGAAAGACAGCCACAATAACAATAACAAAACCAATGGCTGTATACAAAATATAGCAAGAAGCAGTGTCTCGAGAAAACCATGCTTTTTAGCAACTAGAAGCAAAAAACCAACATAAACACATGACGTGGGTATAAGACATATGGTACTGGGATATAGTACCACATTTTCCATCCTCTTCGGGGAAGGCCACACATACTGTCTGTGAATAGGAAGCAGCTGGGTAGTAATCTTTATCAGCCTGAAACGTATACTGGCAATCTTTGGAGCAAGCTATATTTTGCAAATCACACTACTTGCACTGCCAAGTGGAAAGATGTTTAATGTGAAGAGTTCAATAATGGAAGGATTTTAAAATAAAAATAAAATAGCCATTCTTATCTCATTATATTCTGATATGGGAGCATAAATACTTGTTAAGGATAGTTGAAGAGTATCCCTACTCAAAAAAACTCTAGCTGTTATGTGGTTCTGTTGAAACGAGCAGTAAATCCACTGATTTATGTAATTTCTCTGCATAGTCTTCCATCAGCTCCTCTGAGCATGAAATTCTGTCAAAACTTCTGTTATTTCAACCATTTTTTCATAATTTACTACATTTTGTAACTCTCTGTAGCTTGTGCTCATCTTTGCTTCTCTTGGTCTCGTGGTCTTTTTACTTCTAAAGATTTTAAATTATTCTGGAGTCCTAATCCTACATAACCCTGAGCATTAGTGGGGAAAGAAGTCTGTTTCAAATATCAGTACAAATTTACTCAGTCCCTTGCTGGCCATGACTTGAGAGCCCATTGTTTTAGATGGATGAGTGATGTGTGTGTGAATTAGCAGCACTTTAGTGGTGGCTTTTTGTTACAAATCAGATGAATAATGTGCAGCCAGGATGAATAAATAAAAGGAAGTCCTGCAAAATCACTCAGGTTTTTTAAAAATACCTTGGGCCATGGTGCTGTGTTTTCAACAGACTTTTCCCAGTTTGCTGTGAGTTGTGTCATTTGGAGTTCAAGGAGAAAGTTACCCTTGCATGTCAGTGCAGCTGCTTTTCTGAAGTGGAAATGTGAAGGATCTAAGGTGAAAGTCTGTCACTCTTCTCTCCACAAGCCCAGTAGTTGTTTATCATAACCTGGCTTTAGAAGGGATAGCTTTAAAATAATGTTTGTGAACACACAAATAAAGGGTGGCTGTGAATGCAGGTGGCAGAGCCTTTGGGTGGTTTGTCAAAGAGGAGTCCAGGCAAGCTGTATGCCTTGCCTGTGGTATTACCCAAAGCTGGGAATCTGAAGAGGATGTGCAATAGTTATGGGGTGTTTGTGAAAGGCTGGGGACAGAGCTAGGGAGCACCTCTAGTCCACTACTGGTAGACATTTCAGTATTGAATGGGAAGGATGTCATTATCCTCTCCCTGCCCCTATCAACTTTGTACTTCTAATTTTACACAGTATTTTTACTTTCTCTTCTCCTTTCCCCCATAATTACTGCATTCCCTGTCTTCTGCTTTCCATCCCATTAGCCTCAGATTTGACAGAAAACTTCTGGTGATATCTGAATATGAGTCAGAACCCATCCAGAAACACAGCTTACTTACCATATTGATAGCCTTGGGCTTTTGCTGAGTTCTTACTACCCATTGTGTAGAGCCATTTTTAAAGCACAGTGTGGCTTTAAACAAATATTAGATCTAAAATCTAGGTCACCCTTCTTACTGAAGGGCAGATAAGAGGTTTGCTCATTTCCTAGTGAAAAATCATTTTTACTGGTTGACTTGATTTGAAAAGGAAAATAATTTAAAATAGCAATAGTGTAGGTAATTATGCAGTTTGAGTTCAGGAGTGGTTTCTCAGAGTATTGTTTAAATGCTGTGGATGACAATGATTAAGGCAAATAATTGATACCCTCTTCAGAGTGCTGCATCTGTAGCCCAGTATTCTCCTAGGATACAGTCAGGTGCATACTAATGAGGAATTACTAATATTTGGTGGGGGTTTTGAGTGTATGGAAACTGTGAAGGTAGTCCTGGATGCAAAAAATAATCTTTTGAGCATTCCGTAACTATTTTGAAGCATCAGATGTTTACTTTTACATAAACTGAAATTTCCTAGGAGGCACTGGGTATTTGCTAATAAGTTTTCATCACTTTGGTCAATGGTAAGATTTTCAGCCTTCTTTTTTTTGCCTGATATTTGTGTACTCAACCAATTCTTCATTAGTTGGTACCCAATCTTTTGCACGTACACACATACAGAAAAATAGAAATACTTCTATATATGATGATTGTTCATACTAGGAATTCACATGGATATTTTAACTTACCTTTAACAATGTCTGTATGGCCAGAGAAGTTAGAATTCATCACACAGTCTGTGAAGGGTATCTGTCAGAAGTCTAGAGTCCCTTTATACTCGAAGGAAAGAAAAAGACATTTCTAGGAGATGATTCCTCTCATCCCAAAGTAGATGTAATCATTCCCCAAGAGTACCCATTCTTCTATGTTTTCTGTAAAAGGAGCTCAAAAAAGGAGACACCTGATTCCTAGATACTGAAGCTTTCAGGAGATCAGTCTCACCCAGAGTGTCTTGGCTTGTCACACGGCTTCAGTGGGAACACATGTAAATATATCCAAGGGGAGTTTTAGGAAAACAACACTGAAGATAGTGATGTGCTACGGTACTAAGTTAATAACGTTATTAACAGCCTTATGAATACAATTGATGGATGATTAGCTTGAAATTAATAGGCTGAATCTAACTCATGATGTAGGCTAAAACATGTTAACTGAAAGGTCAAGATTCTTATCTTCAGTTACTCTCTCAAATGACAATACTTAGGTATGAGGAAAATTAACAGTATTTTTTAGTGTTGATGAAAGTGGAAACAGAAAAATGGAGTAGAGAAAATGGCAACTCAGCTTTCATAACTTTTTCCCTGAGTTTGAATTCACTGTGAGGTTGTAAAAAATAGTTAAGTGTTAAGAAAAAGAACGATAACAAACAAAAGGAGAAAACCTGTCTTTGACTACAAAACTGAGGGGTTTTTTTCCATTTACATATGTAAGGTCTATTTTTGCAGGTAAAATAAATACGAAGATGTCTCTATTCTTTGGAGTTCCCTCTGTACAAAGTGTGTGAATTTAGGCTGTAACTTTGGCAGGAACCTCTCCAGGCTTTTAAATTTTGATTCTTGGATCTAATGTTTTGATTCTGAACCACCATATTGACAGAAAAAGGCAAAGCCAAGCCGAAAAATTAAGCCAGAATGCCTTGCCCAAATTGGTGTTTTCACTAAATTAAACCAAAAGTGACACCCTCCCTCTCCCCCAAACAATCACAAACTACAGCCACGAGTCTGACTTTTCCTGACTCAGCTTGGCTTGATTTTGGATCCTTCATATTTCCTTAAGCTTTTCGTAGTTTGGTTTCCTTTCTGCTGCCAAGAAAGAGAGAAAAAGAATCATGTTTCCACATAAATTCTTCTCTGGAGTCTGTAATGTGAGATTTGTTTAATAAATTACATAAACAGATACTCAAAGGGTACCTTGTCACAGATTTTTGGTCTGAACCACTGACAATACTGTTATCTCTTGATCCTTCTGCTTGAAAAATGTTGTATTTTTTTTGTTCTGCAGATCTGAACATGTCTAATAACTCCAGCAGTAACAGAGTACAGTTTATTTTTTGTTGTGGCACCTCAAGATTTCATTGAGACTACCAGTTCTGGGAGGACCTGAGCTATGTCTTGCTCCTGGTGGCATGTCTGTGCTGCTGTCGTGCCACCCCTTGCTCAGTGCACGGTCTGGGAAGGAGCTGCCTGCACAGCACTGCTCTCCAGCTGGGTGTTCAGTCTGGCCAGTGGTCGCCTCACAAGTACATAACGGTTGCAGTGGGATGTACATCTCACCCGTAGTCTAGACATTGTCTAATCCTGCTGGATCTTTTACTTTAGACACGTAGGTGATGTTTTGGATCGTGCTGTAGATCTCTGTGTAGAGGATGCAAAGCTACAGAAGATGCTATTCTATTGTGTGAGATGGGGTGGTGGTTGCCTAAGGCTGTATTTCAAGTATGCAGTGTGGACAGATATCAGGCTATGATGAATTTCCTATCTCTTAGACATTTTTTGGTTGTAAAACAATATCTCAGACACTGGCTAGTAAAATTAGTGGACTGTAAATCCCACAATATAAATCACTTGTGGAAAGTGTTAATAGACATAGTTGGAAACAAAAGTAATTCATCTGAGGTAATTGAACTAGTTCATAAATAAAAGAAAGATGTCTGACCCTTATTGATTTTTTTCCTCCTTGAATATAATGGCTGATGTTTGAAAGGAAGAAAGAAAATGAAGTGAAGGAAGGGAAGAAAAAGAGAAAGGAAGGAAGGAAGGAAGGAAGGAAGGAAGGAAGGAAGGAAGGAAGGAAGGAAGCTTGCTCTGCAGAATATTTAACAGTACAATCCCAACTTAAAGCCACAACTATTGTGTTTTCAGTTAATCAGCACTACTGAAGTCACTCTATTTTAATTACAACACACTTAATTAGTTAGCTCTCACTGGTAGTGTCTGTGCTGCAATGTGGATGCCCATTGAGCTGTGCCATGCAGTTCTGTTTGTTGATTTTGAAACCTCTTGGAGCATATCAAAGCACACCATGGGCCTCCAGATTTCCTGCTAGAGGACACTGGGATGCATGGGGATATACTGCAGTCAGAATTCACATAGAGAGTCATAAAGATCCACACTTTGCCCTGTGATATAAGCACAGCTACTGTATCATGTGAAATAAACAATTTTCACCATGTGTATTCTCATTCTTCCAACATTTTACATACAATTTAGAAACTCAGTATGTACAGTCAGTAATAAGATAGGAAAATTAAAATTATGCATTCTTTTTTAGAAGTCACTCCACTCTGCAACTGGAATTTGGAGAATGTGCACGTTTGCATGTGTATTCAAAATAAAAGACCACTTGCATTAAGATAAATTGACATGACAACCTATCCTGATGGAAATAGTCTGCAATCTGAATAACCTCTTGTTAAAAGAAAGGACAGACAATTGGTTTCTGTAATGCAAGGAATTCTCTGATTAGCAGACTGAATTTGAGTGGCAGATCCCGACTTCCTCCTACTAATAGATACTCTTCTACATTGCAGTTATTAAAGTAATGAAAACTTAGATTAGTAAAACAATGCAGTTTCTGGTACTGATTTGATAAGGATTACACACTGTGCTGATTAATTCTAAAATGTATTAAAAAAAAAAAAACCCTTATCTTGTCCTTCTTTCTTGTCACCTTCCTGTTTATCCCATTCATCATTTAAACATTGTCTTTTCAGATGGGATTCACCTAACTTTAACCATCTAGAAGTTCATAATCTGGCCTAAGTAAGAGTCAATGGAGAGTGACAGGAACTTCCTGAGGGTAATTCAGTTTATCCTAAAAAAGGTAACTTAGCCAGATTGGAATGAATTGCCCTCTGGAAGTGGGCTACCTACTTTCCTGTTAGAGGGAATGCAGCTGTCTAGCTTGGAGTAGATTCTCAGCTTCTGTATAGGTAAAGGTAGGTGAATCATATCTTTATGGTGGAAACTGTGTGGGGAAGAAATTCAGGGCCACAATGTAACATTTCCAAATTTTCCTGTAGATACCTGTGGGATTAAAAAAAAAAACCAAAAAAACCAAAAAAACCCCAGGTTTTCTGAGCCCATGTTCATCTGCTGTATTAGCCAAATTTCTTAAGCCATCATTGGTAAGAATTTTGACTTCACTAATTATCTAACAACACTTTTGACTGCATCAGAGATCTGAAACAGTCAGAGAGAAACCAGGAATCTGCTTCCAAAACATAGTGTCTGCAAGAATGACAATGAAAAATTGTGGTCTATCTCTGATTATTTTAAAGGAAGGTGTTGTTACTCCAGAGTTACGAAGATGCTGTTCTGTTGTATTGTTTTAACTGATGTTTAGTAATTATTTTTTCTGGACTGATTCCTTCTAGCTTCTGCAAATAAGAATTAGTAATTAACAAACATTTAATCTTCCCTTATAATAATCCTGATTTTGTGCTTTGAAACAAATTTTTTGATCTTCGGACATAAGAGAAATATTGTCTCATTTTGTAGAGAACATCATTTAGTCTTGGTTAAATAGAAACTTCTGGTGGAGCAGAAACAGCTACCAAAGCCAAGAGTAGATAATGATAAACATGTTTATGTCAGTTGTGATGAACTAGTGCGATCCACCAATATGTGGATGTTTGCTACTGGCTGCTTGTTGGCAGTCAGAGGCCGTGCGTGATGGGGCTCTCACCCAGCACTTCCTGGGACCCACAGGACAGGGCTGGCTGAAGGAGCACCGTCACCTATCTGCAGAGGGCTGGGGAGAACCTGTGGGACAGGCGTTCACTCTGTCACAGCACTTTCATTCTAACGTGCTGTGCATTCCAAACCTGAGGTCTTGTTAAAAGACTTCATGAAAGCTCATAAACACTAAAATCGGGTTTAAATATTACAGCCCCAGATGCCTTACTCAACTATTTTCTACATTTGTAGGTGCCTCTTGGGCTTCTGAGGTTCCCTAGCAGCTAAAATTCTGTTTTCTGGAGGACCACGAGTGCCGCAGTGGGGAGTTTCAGCATCTATCTTCCATTCAAACTTGAAGGGAATCTAGCAACATGGCACTTCTCAATGTGAATCCCCTCAAGGGAATAATCTGCTAGCTATCCTCACATGTCCAAAGTAAATCAACAGGATGTGACTCTTCATAAAAGGTAGTTGCAACAACTTATCACTACAAATTACTTTTAATGCTATGGTTTAGTGGCAAGGGCAGTTTCCCAAGTTGTGTAGGGTTCCTGGGCTGGCATCTCCCCAGTCTAACAAAGTTCAAAGGCGCAGTTCTTGCTTCTGAAGTAGTGGTCTTTACCACCAGGTTACATGCACTTTTGGACAGGGCAAACCACAAAGCTCATCATATTGGACCATTCCTTGGCCTTACTTCTGTATTCGTTCACTCACTGCATAATTTAGATTGATTTACATGGGAAATCTGTCATCCATTCCTCCTGAACTTGGAAAAACCTTACGCATGTTGTGAGTAGTGTATACACCTGAATCCCTTAGATGACCTAATGATCTCATATACTGTGGAGATTTCTTTTTTCAGATACATCAGTATTATTAGTACTTTTGAGCAGAATTTGTACTTTTGCAGTAGAGGATGCTTGGAGGCAGCTTCTGAAATGACATCATCCCAACTCTGAAGGGTCAGTGGAGACTGACATTTTGAAGTAGTACTGTTTAAAAGCAGACCAGTAAAATGGTAAGAGCATTTGCCAGGTGAAAGGTTTATAAAAATAAATAGAGTGCCCTTCAGATACAAGTGACTGGATAATATATGAAAAATATGATTTATGAAAATATGATCTACCAGTATTTGCTGTCATTTATTGAGTTTTTGCTGAAAATCCCAAAATTATTTACCTCTTCTAACCCGCTGGTGTATTGAAAGCATTTTTCCTATTTTGCTTATTGTCACACATGTTGTGTCTTACAGAAGCACTTGTCTAAAGAATGGCATCTGTCCTTTTTCCCGCCAACACATTTGTTTGTGCTAAATTGCCCACACAGAAGCACCTCCCCTCCTTCTTTCATACACTGAAACATACAAGTACCAGAAGGAGCCTTCTCACACAAGCTGAGACACAAACACATGCTGTCAATGGAGGAATTTTTATGTTGAGTAACCCCTAAAACTAATTTTTTCCTTTAGCTGATGCTGAATGGGTGACCTCAGCCATGCAGGCCCTCCAATTTAATTTCCCAAAGCAGTTATAGGCATCAACTCTTAGATATATTTTTCATAGACCAAAACAGCTGTGTATACTCTTGCGGAGTGGCAGAAAGGTTAATCTAAACAAATTTGTGAGGATTTTGATGGAGAAATGATTTTGATTGAATTGCTAGTATCTGCTGTTAAACAGGGTCTCCTGTTTTAGCAGCTGGCTAAAATATTCTCAGGTGAAATCCTTCAAGAATCCCAGAGCTTATACTTAATAAGATTTAATTATTTTACAATTTATCTCTTTCACATTAGTGGTCCCCCTGCATTTGCCACATCCAAAGGAGCAATCCAAGTGTTGAATTATGGAAAATAATTCCAGTGTAGAAATATGGGTAATATACACAAGGTCGAAAAACAGGCAAGAGTAATTTGCAACAACTAAATTGCTTGATGTAATACTTTGGCTTGATAGCCTTTAAGAGGAGGCTTTACATAAGTCAAAGGTCTTTGGAGTAATATGCAAATCAAAATCCTACCACTCTCCTAAATCCTTTTAATCCAGTCGTTAATCTCAATAATGACCTAGTTTTTGGAACCTTTACTGTGTTCAGCCACTTAATCACATTACCTAGTTTGCCCTTTGCAAACTTTTAGAGGAGAAATACGTGCACATAAATAATGTCCTACTAAAATGTAACTGAAGCCCTCTGAACAAGGGCAGTTTTATAGAAGAAAATCTAGCGCCTGCTGAAGTCTCATTGTAGCCTCTCTCATTTACCATAGCACTACGATTTGTAGCGGGTAGTAGAGCTTTGTGTAATAAGAAGGAAGAAAGAGGTGGATACCAAATTCTTATACTTAGCTGATGATTGTTACAGAAACATCAAAGGGAAGAATAAGCAGCCATTACATAGCCTGGATTTTATTCTCAATATGAGTTGCTGTATATTGTATGATCACTGACATACCTGTTTTTCTGCAAAAATAAATAATGGAGAAAATTGCTAGATTCATGTATTTGAAATTGTAGAGAAAAAAAATGGTCGACCATGAAAACACACTTGATTCTCTTATGGGGAGTAAGCACTGATTTAGATTTAGTGGAAGACATTTCATTAATGTCAGAATTCCTCAACAAGGGAAGGTACAGACTGGCAAAATTACAGCATGTACAGCACTAAAATGTTCTCCAATACCAAGCATAGGTGCACATTAAAGCCTGAGATTGCTTGGCTGGCACATAGGCTCTATACTTTATGTCTGGGGAAGTGTGTCAGAAGAGTTTTACACAATAGGATGGTGCACTTTCTGTGTAATTCCACCAATGAGATAATCACATACCTACCTGATTGACAAATATCTGTCAAAAATGTTAAGCACATTTTCAGATGAACTGGTAGAACAGCGGATGGTTTTCCATTTGTTTTATTTTATTTTGCTTGGCTTTGCTTTAGTTTATTTTAGAATTTTATTTCATTTTATTTTACTTTACTTTTGAAAGAAAATTCTTTAAGCCAACCATATTAAAAAAAAAAAAAAAAAGCTCTTCTATCTCTGATCTTTCATATCCGTCCTGCACTTGAATTGAAGTTAAATACTGGTTTTAGCTGTTATGCCTCAGAGAGAATAGCAGAGAGTAAAAAAAGAACTGCACCCCCATGAAGTGGGTATAAAAACAGACAGTAATGTATGCGCTTTCCATAAGGAGTCACAAAGACTAAAAGCATTTGTTAGTTCTCTGATGCTTAAAAGACCATGACAGGTACAAAGCATGCTCTAGTAACTATGCACAACAACTCTGACTTGAGTTTATCGTAACTGGGAGTTTTGGATTTTTCTCCAGTGAAGGTAAAAGAAAAGAAAGCAAAAAATAATAACAATAAAATAAATGAATGTTCACACTACTGTTGACGATCTGAATGATGGAAGGGAGCCAGGAGTCTTCTATAGAGAAGTAATATGGCTCTATGAGAATTATAATAAAAATATTTCAGATTTAATAGGAGATGAAAATCTTTGTCTAGATTTTCTGAAGTATACCATAGAATTCTGTAGAAGTGATGTAATTTTCCATTATATTGCATGACCTGGTGCAAAAACCTTTCAAAATACTAGCATTTTCTATCACATGAATGTATTTTCCAAGAATGGAGACTCCACAACCTCACTGGGCAACCTGGTTCAGTGTTTGATCACTCTCAGAGTAAAAAATATTTATCTTGTGTTTAACTTGAATTTCCTGTATTTGAATTTGTACCCATTGCCTGTCACTGGTCACCACTGAGAGAAGTGTAGCTCCTTTTTTTACTTCCCCCCATGAGGTATTTACACACACAGATAAGATCCCCTTGAGCTTTCTCTGCTCCAGGCTGAGCAGTCTCACCTCTCTTAGCCTCTCCTCGTATGTGAAATGCTCCACTCTCTTAATCGTTTTCCTGGCCCTTTGGTGGACTTGGTCCATTATGTCTTTGTCTCTCTTTTACTGGGAAGTCCAGAACTGGACCCAGCACCCTCAGCTGTGTCATCCCTCTCGACCTCTCTTCCTAATGCAGCCTAGGACACTGCTGGACGTCTTTCTGGCAAGAGCACATTGTGGGCTCATGGTCAGCTTGTCCACCAGGACTCTGAGGTCCTTGTCTGCAGAGTTGCTTTCCAGCCAGCTTGCCTCCAACTTGTACTGGTGCATGGGGTTATTCCTGCTGAGGTGTAGGACTTGGCATTTGCCTTTGCTGAACTTCATGAAATTCATGTCAGCCCATTTCTCATACCTGTTGAGGTCCTTCTGAATAGCAGCACTCCTGTCTGGTGTATCAACTACTCCTCTCAGTTTTGAGTCATCTGCAAACATCTTGAGACTACATTTGGTCCCACTATCCAGATCATTAGTGAAGACCTTCAGCAGTATTTTCCCCAGTATCAGCCCCTGGGGTGCATCCCTAGTGACACTGGCTTCCAAATGGACTTTGTGCTGCTAATCACAACCTGTTGAGCTTGACAGCTCACCCAGTCCATTGTCCTCTTATCTGGCCTTTACTAAAGCTGATTAATAGTATCAATTGCTCTGCCTTCCCATTCTTTTGAAGAAAAGATGAGTATGTACTGGGGGTAAAATTAAACGCACCTATATAGATATATTTTCATGAGATGAGCATGTGCATCTCTTACAGTTAGCATTCACAGAATTGCATACATTGGCCTCTATATAGCTGAAAATATCCTTTCTACTGAATTTATGTAGCTAAGTAAATTTGACTTGGTCCTGCAAGGCTCTGTGGATTTTATCAAATGCTGTATGGATTTTTGCCACCTCTGGTGAAAATTTTCTGTAACATTTAACATAAATAATACACATTTGACCATTTGAAGTACAGTAGTAAATACAATTTGCATGGAGTTTAATGCAGGAGAGCTCAACGCTAGCTGACTGGATTTCCTTTCTTAGGACCTTCCACTGTTGCCTCTTGTGTATGTCCTAAATTATCCAGTTCTAGAAGGCAATCCAGCACATGTGAGTTGGAGCTACCTTCTTGCATTTCTTGTCTTTCTCCATGCACGGAGATTCAGGTGACTGTTCTTCCAGGGCTGGCACTTCACTGCGCTGCATGAATCTTATCTTCACTACCACTCTTCCTCAGAAGGAGAAATAAGTAAAGTGCATGTAGGAATTTTGTCGCTTACTGTACCTTGTATACCAGATTTCTTAAACTCTGTATTTGAAAGACTCTTAGTCATTCAGCTGCAGCTGTTGTGGCTGTACTGTTGTAGCTGTACTGCTCTATGTTGGTTTATCTCTTAGAGCCTCTATATTTTTTCTCAGCCATGTTTCGTAACTACTTCATTAAAATACTACAATATTGACTCTCCTTTCCAATGCACTTTTCCCAGCCTTTATAAATTCAGAGTTCCGCATACATTCCTGTCTTAAAATGTTGACACTCATGGACAACCCCTTTAAAATAACAGTATAAGACAAAAAATTGCTCTGGTAAATAACATAACATGCTTCTGGCAAATCAATAGCACATACTACTGTGTGCTGCATGCACACCCCCACCATGAGAATCCATCAAAGGCATTTGCATTTCCACGCATGATGTGGTGAGTCACCTTCAGATTCGACTGACAAAAAGGCATGTTAAAATGAGGTTAAATGCTGCCACATTTAATTCTTTTTGTGAATCAAGCCTAACAGTCATGGCCAAGTTTCCCCAAATTTGTCTCATTTAAATGGCTACACTTGTATATAATCATGGAGCACTTGGTTTTCCTATTCCTTTATCATAGAAGCAAAGGCCTGAAAGAGACCGTGAGGTCACTTAGTCTTTCCCAACATGCAGACCTCCTGTCAAAAGAGGCTCAACAATGTATGTCAGTTCTGATGACTATCAAAGACAGAGAGTACTTCTGGTCCTTTTGCTAACATCCATGCAAACAATGGCAGCACAGCCTTCCCCACAGTGCAGCGGGTTCTGCGTCCCCGCACAAGTATTTGTGAATGGAAATGTCTCTGGCAGAAGAAGAAGCATCTGGTTAACAGCAGAGTCAGTCTGCTGCTAATCGATAGCCCAAAGCCCAGTTCTACGTGATTCTAATGCAATCTGCCAGAGCAAGAAATCTGTGCTGGCTCATAATTCAGACAGATATGATTCAGACATGGAAAGAAAAGAAATGAGGGAAGAGGGGATCAATATTGGGAAATCTCATCTATAGCTGCCATCTGAACGATTGAGCTTTCTGTAACTTGAAACATTAATCTTGATGATGTGCAGAGGTTGGGAAGATGAAAAGGGAACACTAGATAACAGAATGAAACCTCTTAAGAATTTTATCAGGCTCAGCTTTCACTGTCACTCACATAAAAACTGAAAGGGCAGGCATAAGGATCTGCAGCCTTTCAATACGTAAAGCCTTCAAAATATGCTCATATTGTTCAGGAAAGTTTTTTTGCTTGGTCAGCAAAATAGGAGAGGAGGGAATCTTAAAGGGGAAAGCAGTTATCAGGAGCATCCTTCTGAAAAGCCTAATATGAAGATACTGGTAATTCCACCACCATCAAGAAAATGCACACCACAGTTTGATTTAAAGCTTATTTTGTGAACACACACTTCCCATATAACTGAAGAAGTGGTAAGTTCTTGTGCTCATTGGAATTCAGCACTGAATGAGCCTTAATAAAACAGCTTTTTATATAAAAAGTGGTGAGAGCCATCGTGGTTTAAGACAGAGGCAAGATTAATATATTCAAAATATCAAACTAATTTAAAGCATAAAAGGGCAGCAGACCTAAATTTGTAATCATCTCAAACCCTTTCTTCGTTGAAAGTCATTCACTCACTGTAGGAAAAAGAGAAAAATAGATGTTGGCTAATTTGAATTGTCATTTGTTTGATTCAATTTTGATTGCATCAGGATTGTCTGGTTTTTATGTGCAAAATTTTCCTCTTTTGATTGGTGTTTCTCCATCCTCTGGATATCAGCCATAAATCACAGAATAATCATGACAAAGTTTGGTTTTGTTTGAATGCCTATTATAATTCCATTTTGTCTCATTTATACCCTAATCAAATAAATCCTACTGGAAGTTAGCCAAGGGACAGAGCTAAAACAAATGACAGTAAATCAAGAACTGATTTTCCTGACATAGAAAGTTTTAACCTTTGCGGGACAAGTATTTAGTTATTTAATTTAATGAATTAAAAATGCAGCAAAAGAGATGGCTGAGCTACCTGAACAGCTTTGAGGCTGAAAGCAGCTCCTCTACTGCCTTCCGAGTCCAGCATCAGCCCTGGACTTTGGCTTACACATTGCAAATTAGAAAGGGTGCAGCTCATTAGGACTTAACAGACCAGATGGTTTCATGGGTGTGAAATAAATATTTGTGTGCTGTTATCTACAGGTTCCATTCCTGGGTTGCCACAAGTGTGCTGCGGGAGGCATAAAGTTACAAAAAGGTATAAAAGTACAAACACTGAGTATGCGTCTTGAAGTTCTCACAAGAGCACAAACTGAGCCTCTAGTTTGCGAAGGCAGCACAGACCTGTAACCATGACCCTGCAGGTGCCTGTGGGATCATCTCATGTGTCTAAGTGCCCATCAGTGAGTAAGCAAGCAACAGTAGGTTGCATTCCCCAACAGAAGACTTAACGTACTCGGCTAAAAATTTACCACTATAAATGAAACTTCAGGCTAATAAGATCTTTAGGGTGTTGTTGGCTCAAAAATTTGTGTTAAGTTAATGCAGAAATACTGAAATAACCCTGAGCGTGAGAGCTGGATGGTTCTGCCACTGGCAAATATCCTTATCACTGACATAAGGATATTTTGGCAGGATCCCTGGAAGGTAGATAGTGCCACCATATGAACAAAGCCTTGAAGTATTCTCCATTGTGCCAGGCACCATACAAGTGCACACAAAAATATGTGCCTGAAAGAAGTTTCCAGGTGAGAAGCCATGTTGACTCCTTGTCCCAAAAGGGACCGAGGTGCAAAAGGAGATTTGGGATGAGATTCATTTTGTCTGACTTCAGACATCTACAGTGCAGATCCTGTGTTTTAATCACACTGTTCCGCTCATGCAACACTGCAGAAGTAGACATGGTATGGCATGATTCTTCTGACCTGTTTTGGATGTCTAATTTAGGATGAGAAAAAATACTCTTTAGCAATGTCTTTTTCTCTCCACAAAGCTAACGAACAGCCTACATGGCAATTGTGCTGTAGGTATCTACACTTGGTCAGATGAATCCTCAGCCTTGTTGCTTTCTCCTCCCATAGCGTACACAAGCTGAGGCAAATACAATCTGCTGTTAAGATTGGTTTCCAAATTTCTCTTTGGAGAGTCTACAGAAGACTGTCACCCAATCTGTGTAGCTAAAAAAAAATTAAAAAAAATAAAAATGCATAGATTAAATGTTTTTAATTATTTCTTGAGCAGCAGGACATCTAGTGGGTATTATATGGCTGCCTTTGCCTCTCCTGTGGCCCTGCAACAGGCTGCCTGCCTTTGGCCAGAAGGAGAGCAGGAGACTTTGCCTGTGTAGCAGCGGCAGCTTGGAGCCTGAAAACTTCATGCATCTCTCCTGGCCTCCTTGTGCTCTCAGGTCACTGGTGGTTCTAATGGGGTAGTGCTACCCTACCAGCACCAAGCTCTTTCCTTCCTTGAAATAACTTACTTCATGCAGGGCAGGGAATAGAACATGAATTAACAGAACCTTCCTCTGTATCCAAGCCAAGATACCTACATATGATCACTTAAAATGGCCTTGGTATTGGTTTTGATTACATACAATATATAAGAAACCAAAATTGTTTTAAAAATGGGCATTAACCAGAATGTAAGAAACCAGCTAGAATTATTATTACACTCAGGCAATTGTGTCTATATACTAACACATTATTGTGAATAGAGTTGTCTCATTTTGGTTTGGGTGGTTTTTTAAATGTAGCCACAAGTATGAAGGGGCATGAAAGCTAAAATAAATCTGGATTAAAAATGTTTAATTTGTGTGGAATTTATTACCTACTTGAGCATATATATGCCTCACTTTAGTCATAACATGAGAAGAGGCGATCCATGTGAATGTAATGGGACGCCTGGCTAAATTGTAAATTCTTCAAGGACAAAACAAAACAGCAAATGTGCATCAGTGCCATTCTGAGGTTGACAACAATGCAGCGAGAGCCGAAGAAATGTTTCTAATAATGAGTTTTTTAATCTGAAAAAAACAAAAAGCTTCATGACATTTAAATTAATTCATTATTTTTGTCTGGATCTGACTGAGAAAAAAAAAAAATTATTTTTTTTAAGGAATCAGTGAATTCATTCAGATGTGCTGTATGCAAAATGTTTAAATTTCTTAAGACAAAATTCCGAAGTCAAATTTTAGCTAAATGCAACTTTTCACATTCTACCATTATTTTTTTTTCTGTTTTCAGTTTCATCATCAAAACAATGAGTAGTTCTCACAGCCATATTCCTGTTCTGCCATGTGCTATCACAAACATGTTTCTTTAGAAGTTTTAAGACAGCCCAGGCTTGCTTACCACTATCAGGCTCTATTCCAGTGTGTAGGGGGAAAAAAAAAAGATATTAAATATAGAACAAAATGACCAGAGTATTGTAAACTAGTGTTTCTCAGTGTGCCAATGTTTTCTGTGACCTTTCTGATGATTTCATGATGTCATAACTCTGCAGCTTTGGCCTATTTTCTGCATAGCCTCCACTGGGCTAGATTTGATGGAAATAAACATCTTACATAACAGCCCGGCTGTGCACTCAGCTTTTTTTCTTCTCTATTTTTTTGGGTTTGTTTGGGTTTTTTTTTGTTTTTCGTTTTTTGGTTGGTTTTTTTTGAAGGAGATTTTCCCAGCATGAATTCTGCACATACAATTAACATTTGCCAAATTTCATCTTCAAAATCTGTTAGGGTTGATAAGAAGATTAAGAGCCAGAGCTGATGTGCTTCATCACCCTTCCCCTGTAATCACACAGCTTTGCAGAAGGAAAGAGAGCGAGAGGCAGGTTGGAGCTGCAGTAATTCCCTTGAAAGGAGAACTAAAATAGAAGACTCTGAATGTGAGACTTTGTACTACTGAGATCATTTAAACCAAACCCTCCCAGGAAAGAGCAAAGATCAGATACAGCCTACACTCACAGGCATAAAAAATACCCTGACCTGAGAGCTTTTGCTGTTACGTTAATAGCTAAGACAGGGATGGTGTCGCGGGCACACTGCCAGAGATGGACAGCATTGCACAGCAGAATCTTTAACATTTTATTCTCTTGTTTTCTGTGTTTGTTTTAACTGAATATATAGCAGGTATGTATACAGATAAAGACTGGATAGGAAATCTTCCTAAAGAATAAAAGATGAAAAACATATACAGAAATATTTGTAACCAAAGTGAATACAGAAATAGGAGCATATACATCAAGGAAAAAAAAACAAAACCAAACCAGAATATGTACAGTGAATTAGCATTATACACATTACATACACAGGTTTTTAAAATTGGAAAAGTTTGCGGAGAAAATTCTGCAAAGCTTTCAGAATTGTTTACTTTTGCAACCAAAGTCACAGAAGATACCATCAACCTCTGCTTTCAAAATCACCGAACAATTAAAAAATAATGGCAATTAAAGTCAGTAATTTCAGTTTTCTTGTCATTTGTCTTCTGTTTTTTCAGACTTATGACTTTAAGTCACCACATTTTACTTCACAAAACACAGGCAGGAGAAAAAGCTCACTTAAAAGAAAACGAGGAAGCTGAAATTTATGGTAGTCATTGGGCACTTACGCAAGGGATTTATTTTTTTTTTAATTTATGGTACCAGCTCTTTTCTCTCTTGCACCGATTTCACTCCATACATCTCTGTTGGCATTAGTGGGGTGACCTGATCAGATAAACAGCATACTGAATAATCAGAATTGTTAAACCTCCTGTACTAGAAAAGAAATAATTGACATTGTTGAAACACAATGGAAATGAAGTAGCTCCTTTTCATTTCTAATAATTAAATACTACCTAAACATATGTCCTTTAATTAACCTAATAACTTGTGTGCTTGCAACTACAGAACGGCATCAGCAGAAGCCCAGCAGCAGGCTCACCCATTGCCCGTGAGTTTGGGAAGACCCTGTTCCCCACTGCACACTACAGGAGAAAGGGGGGCTGACTTCCTCCACTGGCCAATCCACTGCATAAACAACCATGTAATCAATTTACAGCAGGCGAGATAGGTTTTTCCAAGCATTGTTGAACTCACTGCCTCTATCAGCGGGACATGTTATTATGTTTAATAGACCTCTTAAATATTTACTTTTCTCTGGAAATAACACAACTTCAACTCAGCATTCTGTTTAAAGTTACAGGATTTTAGGACTAATCATTTCAATGTTCTTTCTGAGACAGAAATCTACTCCTTCCTGCTTTCTTTCTATCTTTCTGTTTCACTATAAATTACGTTATCACATTGGAAGCATGAGGAATGATTCTGCAAAGGGAATCCTTGCCCATCTTTGAAATGGCCTCCCAGTTTTTGAGGTGAATCAAGTGCCAAAGAATTGGAACTGCAAATATAACTTAACATTTATGTTATCTAACTTGCCTTCAAGTTACGTACATTTTTATGTCCATTAAACATCAAAACAATAATTTAAAGGTTTGTTTAATAGATATTGTTTTTAATTAGTTTATTCCATGGGTCTAATACCTATAAAGCAAGAACACTCTGGATTGATTCTTAAGATAACATATTTATTGCATTGGATATAGGCCATACTGCAAATCCTAATGTTGCCAAAAAATGATAAACTACAGACCAGTACATCACATCAATTTAGAATGTATCACTCAGTTTCAGAGCTGGCAGAAACATTTACCTCTTATTTCATGTTTAATTTCAAAGGAACAGCATTTAGTGATGGATCCCAAAAATAAGGAAAATTAAATTAAATCCAGACAAGTAAAAGAGCATTCATGTCCATCCAAACAAACTTCTTCCATGCACCAGAAACTTCTCAGACTATTGGCATTGCATTGCTTCTTAACTGGATTTGAAATGGCAAGGAGAATATATTCTAGCAACCTAAAGGCTGTGTGTTGCTAACATTTGGTTGTAATGAATTGGATGCAATAAATCGGCAGTGTCTCAGCCAAGTCCAAAGCCAATCCACAAAGGAACCACTTTTAAGAAGGTTTGATTTCCTGATGAGAGGGAATTTGAACAAAGAAGTTCTGGAAGAGTATGCAGGTAAACTTGACAAGTCCATGCTGTGGGGAAATTGATCTCACAATTTCTCTCCTGTGAGCTGAGGAGAGAAAAGCTTTTGATTCTCTGCTGCTGCCACGCAGATCATAGACTGACTTTAGTTTCTCAGAAAATCTTTCTGAAAGACAATTTGCCAAAACAGAAGTGGCTACTGAGGCTTCAAAGTAGGAACAGGGGGAGAAAACACCTGCTAGTGGTGTTTATGGAATCACACCACTCTGTTCAGTCGTATTCCCTCCCTTGCAAATCCTGATTTCGCTTCCACCTGCAAGCCTGACTTCTGCAATTTAATTCCCCTTGGGCTTGCATTCCTTGTAAGAGTCACAAATAAAAAGTGGCAAAGCATCATGACTTGAGGTCAGGACCATAATTCTGGAAATACAAGTTTAGGTAGAACAAGCACAGCAGCTCAATAAAAGACAATAATTGTCTCAGACTGCAGCTGAAAAACTCAGCTATTTCTTAAAGCAGGAAGTCAACCTCCACCCATATGATGTGTATTAGAGCTAAAAATGCATTGGTTGGAGCATTCAAGAGGTAAAAAAAATTGGGCACACAATCGTTTATGTGTGAAATGGAAGTGGAAACTCTTCATGAAATCATTTGTGTAAATTTCTCACGTGCGAAAGGAAATCTACAGTTTTACCAGGCTTCAACCAAACAGACATAAATTCCTCTTGCAAAACCAGGTACAAGGGATCCAGATAGCAGGCCACTGTATCATGTATATATGAAGACCTCAGAGTATATGGAGGACTGTAACAGTTAATTCCCTTTCTTTTGAAATGGATAGCTAATCAAAGAAAAGATTATTCACTTCATGGGAATAATAAAAAGTGAAATCTTAAATGTATTAAAGCAGCACATAAACTTAATACAATCAGAAGTCCAAAGTTTTTATTGCATGACCCCCAAATGTATTATCAGACATGTTTTGTTTTAAATTTAAGGGGTATTATATCATTTTTTATGTAAAGACTTTTAATTGATCCTTCTCAAAGAAAAAGTTTTCAATACAGCTTTATGAAAATACTTTGATTTTTCTTGACAGTTTTGATGAGGAAAATGTTGAGTTCTCAAAAATGTTACTAGTGACCATTTTTCCTTCAGATATGCACTAATCATCACACATGCATTTCAGTAGGCTGCTAAAATATTTTGTTAGTGGTGATTGAAATCAGCACTGATTCTATAAAAGAAATGTCTCATTGCCCCAGAAATAATAAAAATGTGAATCCAGTCTCAGAAATTATGATCAGCCTTGGTCTGTGGGTAAAATCCATCCTCATATGATAGAACTATCATATCAAAGACATTTTCCTGGGAGAAGATGTCCTTTCTCTAATACTCATCTTTAAAAGATCTGTACTGGTTTGGTTCCTGGGCAGATGACTTTAAAATTCTCAGTCATTGAAGTCTCTAGGAATTGCCTAAGAGATGAGAAAACCGATGTGAAAAAGCAAAAGGACAAAGATATAACTTGGGTGCACAAAACCACAAGTTGATACCTCAACTCCGCTGGAAATCAGTGGCATATAGAGTGATGCCGCAACTTTCAGATTCAAACTTCCCTAGTTATTTTAGGAAAGTAAACCTTCCTTTTCATCCCATCTATGTACAGCAGCATTGTCCTCTTTATCAGTGTAATCAGTCTAATAATATAAAGTTGAAAAAAACTGTCAGGCTTGGTAATGCTGAGTTTCTAACAAAATGAATAAACAAATGCATTTCATGACCTCTGTACGGTAAATCAGGTTTTAAAGTTTGATCTGAGGTTTAGTTAAAGTTGCAGAAAAATGGAAGTTGAAACCGTATGCCCACATTATTACAAGCCAGGTTTCCAGGAGAATTTATGAGCTGCGAGGATTTCATAAGCCTTGAACATCCATGCCTTTTCCTCTTAGAGCTGATACACACTGTGTATGATTTATGAGCAACACTGGTTAAAAATTGGATGCCAAATTGAATCTGTTCCTTAAAACAATTTTATGTACATCTATAAAAATGACAGATACAAGATACAATGTCAGAACGGAAAGGATAAACCAACCAAAACTATTAACAAGATTTAATGCATCACCTCCTACTTCTCCCACTACTGTTCAAGAGAGTAGAAAGACACTGAATGGATGGGGGATGGTCTCGGGTCTCAAACTTCAAGAGCACTCCCTTCCCATGATGGTACCCAGCTTTGGAACATATAAGCAGGAAGTGAAAACACAAAGGTCTTGTGAAGCTCTCACAAGAAATCTTCAAAATTAATTCAATCAATATTCTGATTTTTTTTCTATCCTGTTACTGGTGGCCTTCCATTCTTTTTATGCCCTTAATCATATATTGATTCATAATCATCACATAAAGATAATGGGTAGGTAAAACAGGTGTCGTCACTCTTTTGAGAGAACGGGCATTAACCCAGGGAGTGAAACTGGCTTTACTCAGACGGTGTTAAAAATAAAATCTCGTTGGGACTCCTTAGGTTTATTATGAAACTGGATGAATTCCCTAAGATTCTTGTATTTGCTTTTACTTCTGAAGAGACCTAGGAAATATTCTAGGAAAAATTGTGAGCCCTGATTAACCTTTCTGGCAAATTCAGAAGATACAGAGTACCTACAATCATACGTCTACCTTATGAAAAGCCTCATTTTATACTTTCTTGACCTGCATGTGCCCTTGACAAACATGTGCCTAACTTTAGTTCATTCCACTAATGGTGAAAGACGTGAAAATTCGAACACCTGTAAGAGTAGGGGAGCTCAAATAAAAGTGTTCAGATGAGCCTAGAAAGAGGAGCAAATTCCATACTTCACAGACAGAAAAAAATAATCCTAAAGTTCAGCCAATCTGACCCATGGTAAAAATATTCCTAATGTCCACTGCTTGTGGTTTAGCCCCAGAGGATTAGCAGAACAACCACTCAAGAGGTTTTAATGCATTCAGGAACATGAGTCCTTCTCAGCCACAGCTAGCTGCAGCACAAGTGTAATACTTCACAGACAGGCAAAAAACCCCAACAAAAACTGTATGATAAAATATTTCAAAACCCCAACTGTTGCTTATATTCAATGGAACTTTTTTTTGGTTAGTCAATTAAAATAGAATTCATCAGACTAAAGACAGATTCCTAATTGTATAACATCATTTGATGGTCAGTGGAAAGAGACAAAGGGCAAAATAATTTCTTCCTAAAATAAGTATCTAAAATGGGTTAGATTTTTGCACCTTAAAAGTGTCTAGCTCACTCTATTGATTGGAAAAAAGATCTAAGATAACTAGCTCCAAGGTAGGTTCTCACACTGTAAACTATAATTGAATTAGCTGAATCCCATGCTTAAACTATAAGAAATATTTTATTGATTTGAACTGGAGTTGCTGGCTTCTTTCTTTTAATAAATTTTCTTGCTTTTTTCTTTCCACTCTGAGTGACAGGCAAAACAGATACATTTCCTGAGCACATATATATTTTTGTCTTATTAATTCCACCGAAGTTGAAAAAAAAGACTTCTAACTGAAAAGCAATGAAAAATGATAACTGCAAATAGTCTTTACTACCTGTGATGTGAGCCCAAATTCAAGTGCTAGAAATACTGAAACTGAATTTTCTTGACTGAAGAAGTGATATTACTCATTATAATATATATGATTAACATGTGATTATTTTGAAAGGAAAATATCTTGTAATTCCAGGGTATTTTCTCTAGGCTCATTGTTAGGAAAATTCTTAAAGCTGTTATTTGAAGTTTCCCACAGACATCCGTAAAAGCTCTTTTCAGCACCAAATACCAGCACAAGCCTGAACAAGCTGCACTTAAATGTTCATTTCCACAATATTTAATAAAGGTGACAGTGGCTTAACTCACAGAAATCCAGCATGTTGCATTACTGCATAATGTAAGCAGGCTGGACAAAGATGACGCCTGACCTCTGCTTGCACAAAATATATACACTGGTTTGCGTAAAAATCTTTCTCATTCCCATGCAAGCCAAAGTCAGTATTACCATGGTGGGATCTGGAAAGCAAACAAGCTGATTCATCACAGGTCACTGCAGTTTTATGGACTCCTTCCTGCATGTCCATGACCACATCCTCTCCCCTGACTGGCACTGGGAAAATCTGGCTTTCATATAAACTGCTGCTCCACAAGCTTAGGCAAGTCGCTTGGGGCCAGGTCTTGTAAAGAACTTTAGTGCCTAAAACAAAAGGGCTACAGAACAAAATAATAACCTTCAGAATAAACATCATAACTGCTCCCTAAACCTGGATGTGCATGAGCTTGCTGGGGCCTCCTCTTTTTGTAACGTGAAAGTCTCCAAGGGCATACAAATGCCCATCCCCAGAACTGAACCTGACTTCTGAGGGGCTCACCATCTCCTTGTGCCTGGGATGGCTGTTCCTTGGCTTGTTTCACCCAGCAGGTCTATTCAGCTTGCTGAACACAAGCACAGCAGGACAAGGCTCTTTGCAAAATGCGTCTCTGCTGCCAGCTTCAGCAAATGCTGAAAGTCTCCTTGAAGCAGAGATCAGAAGTCAAGGCATCTTCTCCGATGCGAGTGCCCACTACACCAAGCTGGTGAGCTGCACCTTCTCTTCTCTCTTTTCCTGTAAATCTTGAACATTTTACTGCACAGTGACCTGGCTTCAAAGGGAAGGAGCAGAGCACGTCTCCCATCGCAAATCCCCTTTGTCTAGAAACAAGCCAGAAGTTTCAAGTGGTGACAGTGTTCACAGTGGAAACTACATGGATAGGGTGAGGGTGTGTGAGAGTGAGGGTGGGACTTACCCCTGCACACTGTGTTTCCTACTCTCTAGCTCTGTGATGTTGCCGGCTTGGTAGCTGGCTTTAGAGACAGCCATCTCCTCAACGTGCTAGTCTGAGGCAGCTCCTCCACACAGGTGTGTAGTTTTCCCATTGTGCCATCCCAGGAGCTTTAAAAGACTTAAAAATCAAAAGTTCTGCATCTTCTCTAAGTATTCAGTCCCCTTCCCACCAGCACCTCCGTGGCCCTGCCATCGTGAATATCACCGTACTCCAGTGACATAGTCCTGGTTGTCCTTTCTGCTCGCAGTGGGGGAAGAATGAGGATGTGTCTCAGACCTGCTTGCTAAGAAGACAGAATAGAAAATGCAAGCTCTCTGTATTTAAAAATTATATATCATCAGTACATTTCCTGCCTATCTACACAACTAAAATGAAACCGGAGTCAGAGACCTGTGTACTTACAAGGATATTGTCCTTTGTTTCTGTTCCTCATCTAAAAAGAGAGGATTGCTGTATTCTTTCTCCTGATCCCCCCGTACACCCAGGTGCTACAAACTTTGTGGCAAGGGCCTGTCTGGCTTTTTTCCGCTTGATATCTCATACAAATTCTCTAAAAGTCTTCCTGTTGTGCTTCAATGGGCTTGCAGTAGAAAGAATAGATAATGCTGCATGTCTCTCTGAGGCTTATGTAAGTATTACTCAAAAGCATTCATACTTTCAACTTCCCCTGAGACATTTAAACACGTTCCTTAAATGAAAATTCCTCTGCAAAATATTTACAATAAAACCCACACTTCCTATATTCTTACAAAATTATTTTATTGTTTTCAAGATGTTGTTCTGGATTTCAGTCCTTTGCCCAGGATATATTTTCTCAGCCTTGCATTTTGCATTCTGAATCGTAAAACTGAGCTTTTCTAGGACAGCTGAGAGATTTAGATCTTTTGCATTAGCTGTGTGATGCTTAGCAGTAAATTTCTCTAACCCACTGGGTAAAATATGTTCAGCCAAAGCAAAAGTGCTTTAGAGATGTGTTCTTTTTAACACAACAGTGACACCTCCCAGATGCTGCAGTAATAGAAATAAAACCGGTAAGTCATTCTTTTGCCAAACTTAGGCTGAAGTCTAAGAAAGGACTTTTTTTTTTCAAACAGGATATTTTATAAATGCATAAACATCTGCTTCCTCACAATGTCTTTGGTTTATACCTCACTGTTTGACTTTTTCTCTATCTTTTCTGGCTTGTCTAAGTTAGGTACGAAAAAGTAACGCTAGAAAGTGTTGACTGGTACATGCTAAGTCCACATGTTTTGGAAGTCCAGTTTTGGCAAAGAAGTCTGCCCTTGTTTTATACTACGCTTAAAATTCAAGTGAACCTAAGCTTAGTTTGATTAATTCAACAATAGTCTAAAGACATCCATTCTGCTTACAACAGGACTTAAGCACAATGAAACAGTATTTACTAGGAGGAGACTTTATTGTTGTTAAGGGCATTGGTGGTATTCTCTCAGCCTCATTCTTGGCATCTAAGCAGGTACCCTAAGTCTGAACCTGAAATTATGCCCTGTGCCCATAGAAAGAAGCAGCTAGTGAGACAAAAAATTATTGTTGTATTCCATGTTGCACGTCCTTGGAGAATATGAAAATTAGAGTTTCATAAATGAGCAAATGTTTGCCTCAAAAATGCTCATAATGCTGAAAGCAGATTACATTCATATGGCTATAGGTTAAAATGGTCTTCTGAAAAGTATTCAAGGTTATATTAACACACATAGTTGGTGCAGTCCTGAAGGGGTGTATTTCAAAATTAAGGTTAAATTGTCTGCTCTAAGAGAATGCTCTAGGGTTTTCTTGCTATGTTGATTCATGTTTGCTCGTATCAGCACTGCGCTTTTGAAACAGATTTTGTAGTCATCTCACCTAAACATGCTTTGGTCTGTATATTGGTGTAGTTTTGGAGCACCTAGACCAGAATCCTTTAGAATGAAACTAAACCAGAACAACCCAGCACTCTATTGTATGCCAACACCCCAGCAGCATCCTTAATGTATGCCAGCTGCTGATGTGTATTCACTCTATGGGAAAAACTGACCCAAAGTAAAATCCTTGTATCACACAGAATATGGGCATTGCTTCTTCTGTATACCTGTTTCGTTCTGTAGGTTGAGATCCCTGCTCATCCTACTCCATGCACCATACTACTTGTGAACGTAAATATAACCCCTCTAATATAAAGAGCACAGGCCTGAATCTCAACTGCTGTTAAGTCCAGATTGTTTCTTTAATATCAGTGAAGCTGCACTGGTTTATGTCATTTAAGGATCAGGGTCTAGTGAAAAGTTTTTCAATGAACTTAAAAGATATGTCAGAACAAAAACATTACAGACATTGAGTTGGCCATTTCTGATCTTTTTATTAGGCATTTGTTACTCTTCAGATGACTGAAAGGTATCTCCAATGAAAGCTGCAAAGCAGGTGCTGATCCCACTGCTCAAAACCTTTCACTGCGCTTCAGTGACTGCAGGGCTTCTTGCTAATCTGAAGCTGTGATCCTTGAGGACTTAAATGCTGAAAGTAATAAAACAGAAGTTGTCAAAGCCATGTACAGATAATCTAAAAAGATTACTTATTATCTAGAGCAAGGCCTTGGCCATGACGAAAGACCTTGGCTTCCTAAATCTGTGAATTGGCCTTTTTTCCATTTTATCATCAGACATATCGAATACAGACACTCAGCTGGCATTTGGGTGCATAGTTTTAATTTAAACACTATTGAAATGTAACTTAATGTAACCACTGGATTTGATACGGAACTACTGCCGAGTTTCCAAGAATGAAATGAAAGGAAATAAAACGTATTTCACTTGCTTCTGGTATTATGCATTATTGCTATTATTGGTGAGTGGCCTGGAGTTGTGGAAAGAATGCAAAAAGGATTCATATTCTCCTTGTTAGTGATAAATTACTCTGTTTGTTATGCAGGAAGCCATTAAACTCCTTACAGTGTAGAGTTCACATTAGTTTCCTAAGCACGCAGGACTTGGATCCTCCTAAACCCCTGCCATTTTGTTTTGGAGATAGAAGTGGGTGATTACAGTGCACGTTCTGGCCTTCAAATATGTTACTTGTTTGGATTACAGCACCATCAAGACAAAACCCACTGTATCAGGCCAAGTAACAGACACATGATAAAAGACAGTCTTTGCCCCTGGAGGACTCACCATCTAAATAAATATATTCATTTTGTATTGTAGAAGACAGCAGAGAATTCCCCTGAGGCTAAGCACAAAATAGTCTAAAATACAATTATTGTGAGTTGTTAAATAAAACAGCACTGGATGAATGTGAAGTGTCACTGTGTTTCAGGTATGTTTTGTAAGGCTTCTTTTTAATTTGTCTCTTCTCGCACACCAGTGGTTTTTTCCAAGCCACTAAAATACCCCTGGCACAGCCTATTAGTGTTGCAGAATGAAAAGTGTATTTTCTTTTCAGCATTATTCTTTTGCAAATATGGGTTTTCTACCAGCTATGTGAACTGGATAGATGTTAAGTATTAACAAATTGTTCCTAATATCTATTAATTTGGAACCCGAACTGATTAGGTTCTTGTCAGTCAATGTGGTCTTGTGTGGACTTGTGTCACTAAAGTGCTAGAAAGGGCTTTGAAATGGGTAAACAAGCAGGACATGGAACTCTAAACCTGATGGTGTCCATCAGCTTCTCCAGTAAGGCATTTTTTCCATGTATTAGACTCATTTATTGACCTTTCATGCTGTGTGTTCCATACCCCCACCAACTAATGCCAGCCAAAATTTTCAATTAGAAATGCAGGCCATCTGAAGAAAAGGCTGTTTCTTTTCACTTACATTTCTTCCTCATTTATTTTTGTATATATTCAAGGACTCTGGAGAACTGCAAAGACTACATTATGCCCAGTTAATTTACAGCCCTCATTTTTATTGGGTTACTGTGAATTCCAGTTTTTAAATCAGCGTTGCTATGTCACAAAAAGACATGTGTGTACATCTTGTATGCAGGGCTAATTTTATATGAAAGTAAGTGCTAGGATGAGGTGCTAGAATGCTAATAGCATATTTGTAAGTTACATGGCAGCAGAGCTGACAGGCAAACAGATTCTGGCATGCTGTTTCAGACTATTTTGTCACAAAATTAGCTTTGTGAAAATGTTATTTAGCTCACTGGGGTGGGTTCTTTTTGTTTTGTTTTTCTTCTATTTTTTTCTGAAGTCTTCTAAGTAGAAATTCATTATGTTAAAGTTTCAAGTTCTAATGAATCCAAATCGCATTTTCCTAGTTTTCCATTTACAAATGTTTCCTATGTGTGAAGGACTTGTGAAGCCAGGGGAGGTCAAATTCACAATACAAGCTATTTGCTGTATTAATTTGTTAATAGTTTGTGCCTAATTTCTGCTTTGATCTTGCCTGGTTTCAGTCTCCAGCCTTTTTTTTTTTTTTTTCCCCTTTCTCTTTGGAAGGTCTTTCTGTGCAATACATGATGACTACCCTTAGGCAACCATAAAGTTTTGGTCCAGTTATTAATTAATTTTTTATGCATTATAAAGTGGAATTTTTATTCATTATAAAGCCAGACTTACCTTGTGTTGGGTAAAATACTTTTTGTCAAAAAAAAAGACAGGTGTTTCACAGACATATTAGCCTGAAGCCTGGACAAAGGGTGGCAAAAAGCCAGTCACCTCAGCTGTGTTATGCAGCTCTCTGGGGTCACTGAGGAGTTGTATCCACACGCTTATTCTCTCTTCAAATTGCTTAAAGCATGTAGGGAATTATTTGGAAAAGTTGCAAATGAAGACACCACAGCCAGCATAATTATGTTCTGTTTCTGAGCAAGGAGCAGAGCCCAGTGTGATGTCTCTATCCTCTTGAAGCTAACAGGGAATCTCGTGTTGGCTTCAAGAGGGCTCTGATGTCTCCCTTGCTCACCTACTTTTTTTCCATTGCATTCCTCCCTTTCACTCGACCATTCTACTTCCCCTAAAAGGTCATGGAATCCCCTTGATTTGCACCAGCCAAATGTTTGATTTTAATCAGGTCTGGGCAAAGGTTTCAGGTTTGGCTGGTTGGTTTACCCTGTGTCATTGTACTTAACACTGGTCAAGCACAAAACTGAAAATTTAATAGCTGACACATAGTCCTTATTCTTCCAAATCATCAATTGCCATAATGCTTGCAATGTCATCTGAAGCCATAGTTCAGGGGCAGCTGGATTTTGGCAGAAAAGCTGGCTTACGAAGTTTCATTCGTCTCCCATCCATCCCGCTGCTCATTCCTCTCTCTCACTCCCTCAGTGCTACGGAAGTATTTTATGGGGTCATACTGCATGTTACAGAAATGGTTAAAAGAAGAACCCTTACCAAAATAGCCCTTCATTTCAGTGACACGGTGATCAGTGCAGTGCCCCAGGTACTGCTGGAAAACAAACCATGAAGTGGTGATGGGAATAAGCAACTGAGATGAAGGAAGCAAATCAGTCAACAACTTCTTCAAATGGCTTCTCCTGCCTCATCTGTGTGCCGTGGACCGGCCTTTGCAGGAGAGCTGAACTGTGCCTAATGAAAGAAAAGAGTATGCATGCATAAAAAATGAATAGCAGGCCCAGGATATTACCAATGAGATAATAAAATAAGAAAAAAGAATTTTATGACAGCTTCATGGAAAAAAATACTGCATAGGAACAAAGTCTGACCTCTTCAGGGCATGTTATCAATATTTCATGAGAGCGTGATGAAAGGAAACATTTAGCAACACAGTGTTAAATTTCTTTCTGACAATATATATCTATGGCAGGCAACAGAAATGGCAGCTTGGGTTCTGAATCTGTGTAGTTTTTCAAGGAATTCAGATACTACCTGTGTGAAACTTACACGAAATGGAGATGGAAAATATAGTGTTTAAAGTTATTGGGTGCAGTTTTATTAAATAAAAATTCTTCAGTAATGGCTTAAAAAAATTATTCATTTCAATAGCTTTCTGACAAAGAATGTGCACAATGTGCTAAGAAATATTATAACTATCTCTAATGGTAACCAAATGAAATGTGCCTGGGACTTGAGCATTTCCCTCCAGGAAGAAAAGATTGAGCAATATGATTTCAGGTTTAACAAAATACTGAAGAGAGCTGATTAAAAAAATGAAGAAAAGTGTTTCGATTGGAAAATACAATTTCATTGAAATGGAAATATTTTGAGTGAATAAATCAGTTCTAATGAAATCCTCTGGGGTAAATCTTTCCAAGAAGCTGTTCTGATAACAAAAAAATACGTTCTTTTTACTTCTAACTCCTCTTGTTTAGACTTTTCAGTCATCTTAATATATCAGCCTCTATACAATATACCACAATATATCATGTACTACATAAATTAAGAAGACTGCTTTTTCCTGGAAAATAAATGCTTCAGTAATCCCTATTCAGTATTTCTTTTTGAACTTCATAGCCTTCTGGAAGTTTCTGATGAGAAATAAAGCATATATCAAAACATTAACATTTCCCAGAGAATTGTATGTTGTGACTCCCACCATCTTTGATTCTACTCTTCATCTGTCCTTAGTACTCTCAGAGACATGTTATCCAGGATGAAATCTGCTGATTTTTACAGCAAATCACTCTTTAAAGAAGACACCTAGCCATACTTAAGGGCCTTTCCATCATTAATAAATGTGTAGGGGGTGAGAGAAGAGGATGAGGACTCAGCCAACTGAGATCTTTATTTGCCTGAGAACATAATTAAACAAAAACATTGCTCATGACAGTGGATGGATTAACAGCCTCTCAGCCTGAATGTATTATGTCTGAAGAGATGCTTTGCCATAAAAAATTCACCACACTACCCTTATAACATGGTCTGGAAAACCACCCTTTGGGCTAAAGGAGCCGGCCAGTTTTTATCCCACCACAAATTTCCCTCTCTGCCAAAATTACAAGAGAGATTAGTGGAGTGAATCTGTGGTGGGAGCAGCGGGCCACCAAAAAGCTCTTGAAAGTGGTAGCCCGTTTCATACAGATTACTAAAAACTCACAGGCATTCAGCTGCAGGGATTCATAGTTGCTGCCAGCCAAGAGCAGTCAGGGTGGTGATTTCAAGCCCTGCACCATGCGGTTTTCCAGGGGAGAGCTCTGCCAAAGAGGAGTGACACTCTTATCAGTAGTTTGGGATTTTTTTCCTGTCTGCATGTTTTTTCATAGCTTTTGCTTAATTTGCATTTCTTAAAAGCCTATTTCACAAATACACTGCATCTGCAGTGATGAGTGAAAATGCCTCATTTGTTCCTGAGACTGGATTGTGGGATCCCATCTAGCAAAAATGCTAATGAAGAACAAATACTTCCATTTTTCCTCAGGGCAAATTTAATCATGGAAGTGTAGCACTCCTAAGTGCATTAACACCTGCAGTACAGTAAAAAGGAGTCGGCAGCATCCAATATTGCCTTCTGATCAGTCATGTACAGGTGTTTTCATTACAGCGAAATAATGGCTACATTTACCAAAATCAGTGAGCTATATTGCAATTAGAACTGAGTGGAGTCTGTGGGTATATATTCACATATATGTATTTGTGTACATGTATATATTTGTGTGTATATATATGAACAAAGTATATAGGTATATTCATGTTATGTTTATGTATATGCATCTATATTATCATATGCTCATTCTCTTGCACTCTGATATAGATATATATACAGAGAGGGAGAATATAATAAGACCATACAATATCTTCTTACTCAGGTGTCCTAGTGTTAATTTCTCACAATTGTTTGGCATGTAGTCAGTTCATGCAAAGATATTCAAAACCTTGAACTGATTCCTGTCAGAATCAAAATCAACTTTGACTGCTATGATACAACTCCAGCTTTTACTACTGAAGTCCCAGCAGAAGTCCTGTAAGCTTCGATGCAGGTGGATTTGTCAAGCTCAAAGGGGTCTTGTGGTTATTAAAGAAATTCTACTTTGACAGGAAAACAGAAACTGTAAGAAAATCTAGATGGAAGTGGGGAAGAAGTAATGAGGGAAAACAGGAGTCAATGTGAAAGAGTTAAAAAGGGCTTGTAAAACACTCATCTTTAAAAAGACAACTTTGGCCACAACAGGTAATATAGAAAATGGGAACATAGTGAATTAATTAAATGCTGTGACTAAAACTGCAGGTCCACAAAGGGGATGAATTCTTGACCACAGAAGAATTCGATTTGGGTAAGGAAGCTATCAGGGCTAGATATACATAAAGATAAAAATGTTACATCAAGTTTCTAGGAATGTGGCTGAATTCACAGAAGTTCACAGGTGAGCTAAGTATCTCATTCCCACTGATTTCCTCAGTGGAGACAGTGGACATCTTTGACACATTAACATTATGTCCTTTAGAACATGCTTTACATCCCTTTGAAGTCAGTGGGAGAGTAGAGGGAAATAATCAGTCTGGACAAACAGCAGCACTGATATAAAGGTTCAAAGTAGGAGAAGGTAACTGAAGGGAAAGAAAGGGTAACAGTCTTCCTAGCTCCAGAGACAAATGAACTCTCACTTTGACGCATGTCAGTGTGGAATCACAGAATCAGAGAATGGTTAAGCCACCTCTGGGGATCATCTAGTCCACCTCCCTGCTTGAAGCAGGGTCAGCTAGAGTAGGTTGCCCAGGATTGTGTCCAGCTGAATTTTGAGTATCTCCAAGGATGGAGACACCAAAGGCTCTCTGGGAAACTTGGCCAAGTGTTTGGCCACCCTCATGTTGATTTTTTTCCTTCCCACCCCCCCTCCCCTCGGCTCTGTTTAAGTGAGATTTCTCGTATTTCCTTTTGTGCCCATTGTGTCTTGTCCTATCTTGGGCACTACTGAGAAGAATTTGACTCCATCTTCTTTGCTCTCCCCCTGCAGGTATTTATGCACACTGGCAAGATCCTCCAGGCTGAACAGTCCCAGCTCTCTCAGCCTCTCCTCGTGTGTCAGATGCTCCAGTCCCTTAATCATCTTTGTGTAGCATTACTTGTGATAGACTGGATAGATGCGCTGAATGTGATCCATGCCAGTTTTCTAGGATCTACAGATGTAACTCCATAGTTTAAACCTGGCCATTTATACTTATAGATCTCAGCTTTCGTCACTGCAGCTCAGGTGTCCATCTGGGTTGGACATTGCTGTGGATTTGAGCTCCCTGGAGAATAGCCAGTTGAGGCAATAAAATACAGAGCACTTCGTGCTAGCCTAGCAAATGCGATACTTGCTCCACCACTGTGAGCAAAATCAATAAACGGTGTATTTAAACAACCACCACTAAGCTTCTGAGCTTTCATCCTCTGGCAGTGCTATACACACTGCTTGGAGATGTCAGTTCTTGTAACCTGAAAACTTGAGACTGTCTTATTGGTTAGCTACAAAGTACGCTGACAAAGTTTTCTTCACAACTGGAACAGTTAGAGACAAAAATCTGGCATTAAGAGTTCCCATGTCATTTTAATGAGAGATGGAGACATGTAATGAGATATTTGGAACAACCAAGCTATCATAGTATCCTCAGTTTCAACTTTTCACGAGCTCCACTAACTGGCCATGTGTATATGCTTAACCAGTTGCCTTGCAAAGTGAAATGTGATCGGCTAAATTTCAGCAGAGGTAGTTTAAGCTGATGCATATTCCCTCGTAATTGTGACAGCTATGGTATATCTAGGGTTTCTTATACCAGCTGCCAAACCCGATGGGTTTTATTTCCCTATACGTTGACATACTGGTATTTCTACTAATATAGCTTGACTAGGATGGGCAAAGGCTCAGTATCATAAATATGCTTACTCCAGTAGTTTATTCCACTCCCAGTGCAGGGATATCATTTAGCGATACGTATGTAAACACACATATATTCATGTTCACATACCTCAGTGCCACTGTAACCCTGCCCAGACTGGGAAGGGCTGGTGCATTACTTCACTTCTATTAGTATAGGTACAGCACTGTAATTTTTGCCCTATATGGGGTTTTTATGTAAAAAAATTGTGAGGAGAATGAGAAAAAGCCAGCAACCTAAACCCCTGTCTAATAGGCCAGACTGAGACCAGTCTGTTCATTATTAATATCTGGTGACTGATAGAAGACAAGTGGATTCAATCTATGCCTTTGGCAGATGTATTAATTCATGTATGTTCTCCATATCTGAGGAGATGTGACTGTTTTCCAAAACTCCACTGCATGCAGCCCACGAACAACAAACCGTCACAATAATATTTCCACAAGAGGGGCCAAAGCTGTATACGAAGAAAAAATATTCTGTGAATGTGGTAAATGGCTCATGCACAGGTAGCTGCTGTCACAGCGTGGACATGGGAGAGGACCGTGCAGTGTGCAGTTGCAGAGCATAGACCCTGTCCTCTGCGTGCAGCGCTGCGGTGAGGAGAACAGACAGCCTCATTTCTCATCAGGAGCTCTGTGCTGGGACAGGTGCATGGGAAGTCCATAAGAAATTCAATGGTAACAAAATTTGGCTTCAATTTTACTGCTCAGTAAAGACACATCTTGTTCGAGAGAAAATGAAGCTTTCCTGGTGTATGAAATTATGGATCAATAATTTAAAGCAAACAGAATAATATGTTTTCATCTTCCTTGACGTAGAAGGTATGGATATGTACACACAAAAGAACGAAGTAGGAAATGGCACAAGAGAAATAAAAATCAGAAAGTAATGAGCTTTTTCAGAGTGGTTTCTCTTAAACATACATTTCTTGCCTTATTCATATTTGTTTAGTGACATGAATTATGCTAACTGCTTAAATCAAATGATTTTATCTGAAAGTACTACCTTTTGCATAATGCCCTTAAGCTCTGATTGTGCAAAGAATTATGTATGTATTTAACTTAAAGTACCCTGGGCCTTATTCCTAGTTAAACTGAGGCCTTTTTACATCATTGTAATGAATGTAAATCACCTGATGACTACTTTCAGACTAATCTTGCTACCAGGCAGTTTTAGAGAAACCACAGAGTAAGTAAGTCATAGACCCTGTGAGGAGGCCCATTGATTTCAATTATGCTGTTCACAATGGGTTGTGCGTGTCTGTGTGCATGTGCATGTGGGTATTTATATGTGTGTGTCTCTTTGCAGAGGCAGATTACTCTTACATGTCTGACCTCTATTATTGACTGAAGCTAAGTGAGAACTCTTGGCAATTATAACCTCCAACCCTTCATATTAAGCATTGTATAATGAGCTGTTGCTCCCCTTCCTTAATTATTAGGGATTGCTATTGTTTCTGGTTTGCACAATGAGACGATTAGTTTTTATTCTGAAATCTATTATGTATGGTCATTACATGTAGTATGAAAAGCCATGGTAGTCTGCCACTGAGTATGGATTATCTCTTTCTGTGCCTAGATAGCTACAAATGTTGAAGGTAATGCTCCCCATCTGCGACCCTTTGCAAAACACTGAATACACCTTTTCATCTGCATTTCCAGTACAGTTAATCACATTGTGGGAGAGATTACACTAAATATATTATCAAGACCAAGCCATTAACCAAATGTCACTCAGATGTGTCAGTGAACAAAGGGTGGAATCCAGAGATGCTGTGTTTAACAGAGTTTGAGCTTTCAAGTCAATACTTACTCTGATTCTTCCATCCATCAATATGGGCAAATGCTGTATTTCCAAACAAAGCTTACATCTGACAGCTCAATATTTGTATGTGATCAGAATTGTAATTATTTTAATTTGAATGTCAATTAATTTATTTGTTAACTGCCTCTTGGGCTTGTGCTCCATCTGGCCTGGTTTCACATCTCCTGATAATTTTTATTTGTGGTCTGATGATGAACACAAGGTGTGTTTATACACTTTGAAATAATACCGTTTAATGACAAGAGATGTTATTCTTCAGAATTCCTGAGGCAAACTGCCAGGTATTTAATTGTGAATCAATTAATTTCATCATCTGAGTCTGCATCTGTGTTATTCTTTGCATATACAGTGAAAATCTGAGTCAAGAAAGTTCCCAGTGTATGCTAGAACACATAGGTTTCTAAAAAGCATCATGGGTCAGACTCAGATTATCCCATTATACTGTTTCCACAGTCACTTAAAGAAAGCAAGCCATATGTGTATTAGTTTAAATACATAAAATTCAGTAAAAAGGTATTGGACTTTTGGGAGGAACAATCTAAACTTCTCACACATGACTAACTTTTAAATTAATGGCAAGCACTTGGGAGAAGTTCTGAAGTCATTGTGGACAGCTCAATAGAAACATCTGCTCAGGCACAGCACTGGCAAAATAACCGAACCAACGGTCATACAAGCCAGCCCCCCACCTTTCTGAAGCTGCGGAACTGAAATGGGATTCAGCTCACTAACCTCAGCAATTTAAAAGTTAGACATCTAGTGTAAAGTAGTTACTGAAGCTCTTTCTGTGGTCAATGGAGGGAGACTAACCTCTGGGGTGCAATCCAGCTAGCTAAAGTATGTCTGAATTAAGTGGAATTAAGGCCGCTTTTGAGGTGTCATCTTTTCCTCCAGCTGTAGAAAGACAAAGCAATTGCTTTACACTAGAGGCCTAGCTTTTAAATAGATAAAGCTGTGGAGGATGTGATTGCCTCCATGGCTTGCTCTCAGCCCTCAACATTGTGTTTATTTTGCTGAAAAATTCTGGGGTTTGGCTGATAAGGTTCTTGGCAGGTACAAACAGGTCAGAGCATGGTCTCCACATGGCATTTTCAGACACTGCACTTACCAGATCTTCCATGCCGGGAACTGTAGATGTCTTCAGAAACTGTTCAAGGAGTCAAGACTGTTGTTTTCAGCCCCACCAGCTTGGGCTCTCCTGGGTGTGAGGCTGCAATCCGCCAGCACCACTTTCCTCTGTCAGTTGGCATTCCTGTTTCCTCCACATTTTCATAGTTTAAGCAGTGCAAAACCTCAGGGCTGACTTGTATTTGAGTTGCTGAGTTTATTATTTGGGACAGTCATGCTCCTAAACCCTCATCTGATCTGGCGGATTAACCTAGTAGTAATTCACAGGTAGGGTATGCAATTTTATAAACAGAGAAGAATGCCACTGGTGTAAAACTGTTTTAACACGGAAACTTCCTGTCACAAAATCTACTAATAATACAGATTATAGACTGATTCTCCTATATTTTATTCCTCAGTGAAAGTTTCATTCAGCATCAATGGGATCTCCTTCCTCCAGAGGTGATGGTTTCTCAATGGTGTCCTAACAGTGAACACATAGTTTAGTATTCATCTGTTTCCATTTTGAATATATGATATTTAGAACAAGCTTTTTAAAACAACTTGAAGTAAGTGCCTGGAAAAAAACCTGTGCAGGAAGCAGAATTCTTGGTTTCTGGCTTGCCCACTCCCACTCTAGACAAAAAGGTTTACAAGATTCACAGAAAAGAGATTCATAACTATTTTTTAAAATCTTAGGTGTCTTTAGCTGTTAACAAATGAGATTTGAAACTCCTTTTAACATGATGTGCGAATATACTTCATGAACATAAGTGGCACACCTTGGACATTTTTTAATCTAATACAAATAAACCCAGTGCCCTGTGAATATTGACAAAGCTAGAATTTCCATACCGAAGGATCAGGCTATTTGTTCTAGTTAAGCTGTAAAAACTATTACACAGTACAGCGGTTAGCATTGTTCTTCCAGCTGCTAACGGCTGGTTTGTCTTCAAAAGGTCTGCGTGCAGCCCATTAGAATTGATAAATATAATACTCAGCAAATTCTGTCTGGGTGTTTTCAATAAATTGGAGGGCAAATGCAAATAGGAATGCGAATTTCAAGTTATTGTACCTCCCAGCGTCCTCTGTGGAGGAACACCAGATTGTCCATTTGCATACATTTTCATTCATTTTCAGAAGGCCTTATAAGTACCCAATGCCACATGCTTGCTTTAAAGTTAGAGTAATGGAAAAAAAAAAAATGACCTAAACAATCCCTGAAGAAGAGTGATTAATTCCATGTAACTATGGGACTGGGGTCAATTAATGGTAAATGCCATATAACTAGGTATGAATCCTATACAAGGAGCGAAAATTTTCATGAAGTGTGAACAGTTTCACTCCCACAATTGCGGGATATGTACTGCATACTGACAGTTATTGGCTACACAGGACAAAGAAACAGAAATATCTGGTCATATGAATTCTAATATAAACTGATAAAATACAAACAGAGTTTCACAGATAAAAATTAGCTTATTTTGTTTTCTCTGAAATGGAATTTGCTTGCTATCTTCAGAGAGCAACTTAATCAGTTCTGAAGTAGTTCCAAAATAGTCTCATAGCAAAATTAAAATAGGAATAAGTTTAAATTAGAATTATGCCTTACAAGAGAATCTGTACTTGAATAATCTAGAAATAAAGTAAACAAGAATAATGTCTAAAGAGCTCTGCTGTCAGACTGCCTTTTAGTACCTTCTTCTAGAATGGCAGAACAACCTTTCTTACTTTCATCCTGTGCAGAAGACCATGGAAATTCAGATTCACCACCTGGTATGTCATTGACAATTTTCTTTTTAAGGCCAGGATAAGTAAATATGAACGTAAAGACTGACTGCTCATGCAAATTCTAGATCACTTTTATTCACACCCAAAATCTGATTCATCAATAGCCACTATACCTTTGTTATGAATTTTAAGAAAACTCATCCTTCATTTATAAAAGAGAATACAAGCTGTACATGAAAAACAATTATTCCTTAAGCACAAAAGCAGATTAATTTTGGAAATTCCAAGTCAGCTTTATAGTTTTGTCTTTTCACTGCTGGCTGTAACCCTGAATGAAGTCTGAAGGAAGAGCACTTGGCCTCATCAGCACTGCGGGCAGCACAAGGGAACCCTTGCTTTTTCCTGCCCAGTATATATTCAGTGTTTGGTTCAAGGAAGTTGATATTGCTGCTCCTGACTCCAGAGGTGAAGATGTCTTTCACAGTGGTTCTCTTGCATTGCACCATTTTTATAGTCAGAGGTGATTAAACCTTTCGTCTTCTGAAAATGAGTAGTTAATTTTCTGGAACACTAGAAAAGAATAGGGAAATATTTTAACAGTGTATGTGGTGGCCTTGAAATGTTTATTTTACTCAACAAAAATGCAGTTTCATCCAAGGTCTCACCTCCAATGTGCAATATTGTTTGACATCTGTATGGATGTTCTCAGACTAAGCATTGCCAGTTGTGAGACAAAGGTAACATCACATGGCAGGAGGTGACACATGGTACATGATGGATAACCACGCAAAGTGTCAGTTATATAGCCAAAAAGAGTAGTTCACGAGAGTGTCATAAGTTCAGATTTGGTCACAAGTGAACTGTTTGGCACATTGTTTTTTTCACTTGCATAAATGTGAATTGAATTGTTGAAGGTCTGCAGACTAACAAGACAGTATTTGTGACAAATCATTCAGCTGCTCTACTAACCAGTAGTCTGGTTAATGTACCATTTGAAATAAATGAAAATGCTTTGCATTTGTTGACATATTGTGCAAGTTTAAAAAAAAGAGGGGACATCATGGTTGTGACTTAGCTAGGCTCCAAGAGTATAAGACCCTGGGAAAAGTTCAAGACCATATCTGTGGAATTTACTAATTCTCATCTGAATATCATTCCTCTCATAAACTCAACATGGGCGAGAAGAGAGTCAGGTGGCGTTGTGCAGCTGCTAGTGTCTCTAATCTGCACTCTGCTGCAAGCTCTTAAACAATTAGCTTAATTTTTGTAATTAGTTTTGATCTGTGGTTTGGGGTCTGCAGAATATTAGGAGCTGTTTCAACAGGCATCCATAAAAGGGGTAAGTAGTGTTATAGATGGAACATATGACTGAATTAATTTTCTCTCAGAACACCTGGAATCAATATTATCAGCCAGAAACATGTTGTGTCCTGTATTTTTTCCATTATCTCTAAATTGTGCTTTATGAACCCTGGGTGGTATAATGATGAATATTGTGACAGGAAAAAGGATTTGCCGGGTTGACGTGACACTGTACAGCACAGTGATACACATGACTCTTTTGTGTGGAGCTGGGAGGTATTATTTATTCATTCATTTATTTAATTTATTGAATGTATATGCAGTGTAGTGATATTGCATTAAACTGTAGCCCCTAGTGAATAATATTCCAACAACTGTTTCTAATCAGTGGAAATAAATTGAACCAAAAGCTCATGTACTAGAAACAGAAAGAAGATATCACAGCAAGGCTGGGCTCTTCAGCCACCACAGGGAAAGAGAACAGAACAATTTACGAGTCATTGGATTAATGCACTAGCACATTGATAATTCACTCAAGATGGTACAATGCTGGGCACTAATCATAACTACCTCTGTGTGAACTGTGATGGAGTCAGCGGGTATCACACCTCACTTTATGGCATTGGTCCAAAATTAAGAGTTGGTTGGTGCTGTATGTCTGACAGGTCAGTAGCACTTGTGATTTTCAAGAATACCTGGTGATTCCAAGACCAGGAGAGGGCTTCAAGTAGTTGAATTATTCCATGTGTATTTACTCGAGAATGAAATCTGTTAAAATCTATGGAAAAAGCCAAAACAAGATATTTAATTTCCCATATTTTGCTAGCACAAGAATCAGTTTCCCCAAAAAAGTAGAGGAAATTGGAAAGTGGGGAATCTCTTCCCAATTCTTTTTTCACTCTGTAATCTCAAATCTGTAAATTTGAGAAATTCAAAGCTTTTAAAATGCAAATGCTTTCCTTGGTAATATGTTTTCTGGACATCATGTCAGCACAATAATTCATAAAAGAAAAACAAAACAGCAAACCTCATTTTAAATCAATTAACATCAAGATCTGAAAACATTCAACATCCTTTCAAATTGAATTCCCAAATCTACATTGGAGTAATTAGTCCTACAGAAATGTAACAATGGACTTAGCCTACTTGTCTGCCTCTGGCTCACCCAGCATCCATTCCCCATTATGCTCTTTAGATTCATTAGTTGTAGAAATGATAAACTAATGCAGTACAGAAGCACAGGATTTGTAATGGTTTGGAAGGTATTCAATGAGTACACACATTAATAAAAAATTGTCGATGTTTACATTGAGCCCTCCTACCTTTTGAAGAGCTGTAAGAGCATTATTTGTTTGAAATGGAAGCTGTTTGTTCCCTAAAAGTACAGAGACATTTTTGAGCCTATGCTGATGGATATATCAAGACTGCTTTTAATTAGGTTTTGAATATGGAAACATATTTACAAGTAAAAATCACAGTAAGTCTTCTTTAAAATGTATTTTCCAGTGCTTTAATATGTCACACATGCTTATCTGCAAGTTGACCATGAACCATACCAAGGTTAGCAGGTGCTTGTTCCTGAGCTAGCAATCATTTCAAATGTACGACAGTGGATTTACTTCTAAATAGAGTTACTTTACCATGTCTGAATTACTTCTAAGGCTGTCCTAGTCATGGTTTCCTGGGAGAGATGTCCATCCCGAGAGGATCCCCATCCATATTAGCACTATACAACCTCAACGCTGCCAGCCAGCTGCATGGGAGGATTACATCAGTGCTCTCCATGATGTAAGCCCACTGTTGTCTCCCAGGGATGCAATCTTACAATTGATACCACCTCCAGCCACATGCCTGCCAGTTCTCAGAGCCCGGAGGAGAAGACTGGAGACTCCTTCTGTCCATATCAACCCTGTTGTATCTTGATAGTACCCTAAATTTGCCTGTCAACCTCCGTGTCATCAGTGGGCTGCTATTTTCCAGGTACAAGATTCAGGAATCTGTTCACCTGTCTTTGTTCCAGGAGTTGGTATAGGGTATGGAGCAGCAGTACCTCTTTTTCTAGGTCCAGCCTGTTTCAGAAATCAGTATGACCCTTTGGGTATTTGTTATGCCAGACTTGTATGGGAACAGGTGAGCAGTCCAGTACTGTCAAGTACCTTCTGCTGGTTTTTTTGCAAAACAGTCTCCAACTTGCCACTGTCCATGACATCCCAGTTACCACCACTGGGTTCTGGAAAAGTGAGGTGTCCTGCTGTGTTGAGATTATTCATGGAGTTGCTTACAGTTCCTGTGATTATTGCAGCTGTACAGGGTGCAGTTTGACTTCAGGCACATGAACCTCAGCTGCAGTGAATATATGCATAATATCCACACCTGACAGGGATCTACCTATTTCTCTTGTGGCAAGTAGAGCACTCTTTTGCAGCTCTCTTCTTCCACTGGTGATATATGCTGACACCCATGGCATCATCAGCAATGGCATTAGCCTCTGCTGCCACAGGAACTTGTGAGGAAGGTCTGACAAGCACAGAGCCTAAAAGCAGTTCAGCTGTACCTGTATGTCCTGCCAGCTATCTGAGAAGGGCGCTGCACATCAGAGCAGGTTCGTGGAAAACCGAATCTTATGACCTTCACAGCCTGTGTTAGAGAGAAAGTCTCCCTGAAGGAGCCCGTGCACCCTTGCTTCCACACCTCAAACATCCTTACCATCGCTCCTGTAAAAGATGTTTAGCCCTCACCAGAGACACGTGCTTAGTGGTGGCTTTCCAGCCTTAGCTCAAGTTCCTTGTCACAGAAGCATTTTCACAGCTGTGGTTCAGATATGCAAACTGAGCTGCCTGTGACTTTTCAAGTCTCTCCCTTCCTCCATACATCTGAACCTGGCTCTGACCATCCCACCAGCTGCAGCCACATATTGTGGCCAGAAAAATCCTGAGTTTAAGTTTGCTTCCTGCAAATATTTACAAGGGTCTTAAATGTCTTCTGAGGCCCAAGAAGCTCCCCTATGGAGACCTGACACAATAGAGAAATTACCCATTAAATAAAATATATTTACCTTCTTTTGCAGTTCCCAGAACAAGGATTTTCTGGGGAACCAGCCAAAGGACAGAAGAGGAAAGTGGGCAACATACTGTAATGTATCGAGCCCAGAGCATGGGGCAGTCGCTAGACAGATTCCCAGAGCACTGTAAAACCATTCTGTGTATCCTTTCTCCCTCCCTTGGGAGGTGAAGCACTGAACCTGGCTCCAGATATTGTTTCGATTCCTTCAAAGCAGTGACTTCAAGCTGGTGACTCTGTATTCTGCAGTCTTCATTCCCTGTCAAGTATGCAAATAGAAGTTCAGAGGAGGCTTTTGTCAGAAACAAGCTTATTGAATTTCCCATTTGGTTTCTGAATAGCCTAATGAAGAAAAACTCAGTGAAATGCCATAGGGCAATATTGGAGAGTAAAACTGTGACAAAATAGCATGAGTGACTCACAAACTGCAGTAGGAGGGTTGGTGGCTGGTTTGTTGTTTTTTTTTTTCTGGGCTGTTATATCCGGGCTCTGAATACTGCAGAATAACAATTCAAAAGAGCCATGAAATAAACTGGGTATTGCAGGCTTTGTGATTCACCAGTAAACAGCTCTTTCAAAAGTCTTCTTGTTGTTAAGATCGGCATTTCCACACTGGTGCAGAAATGCTACGTTGTAGAAATAAATCAGACCCTAAGAAATCAGGTCAAAATTTTAGATTCCAGAAACAAAAGGGTAGATCACTATGAGTGGCTAATGTGCTCAAAGGAAAAAAAAAAGAAAAATAACACCGCAAATAAAACAAACAATCCCCCCCCCAAAAAATCCCTAAAAAACTAGAAAAAACTTAATGGATTCTTGAATTACATTCAAGTAAAATTTCAATTCGTCTTAAATCTTTTTTTTTCAGCTTCATTCTAGAAAGGCTAGTGCAGTTCATTAGAAGCTTGACTGCTGGAGCACATCTGCTGCTTTAGTTTTAAAAGGCTGTGATTGCAGAATTCTAGACACTTGACAGAAATTTCTGTCTTAAATGGTAAAAACATTCTTACTCTAGAGAACAACCATATTTGCTTTAGTCCTGGAAGAGCTGCTAAACACAGAGAAATTATTTGCAATTACGGTCAAGTAGCTGTCTTGCCACTTTAATTACAGTACATTTTTTGCTTTTCCTTTTCTGATCAATTGTCAATTGCACATTGTTCCTTTTTTCCCTCCTGTCATCTTTACTGGGATTTTCTGATTGGATCCAACTTGTTTTCTTTGAATACTGTATGTTCATTCCTTTCCATGTTTTGAATTTTAATGTGTTAGTCCAGGATTCTGGAAATGAAATGGCAGAGATTTACCTGTATATTTGAAAAATCCAACTAGAAGAAATTACTTTTCCATGTTTGGGGTTAAATTTGAATGAGTTATTTTCTCTGATGTTAAAATTTCTGACTCATTCAGTACTTTTTTGGTCTTGCTTGGTGTGACTCTTCAGAGTCACTTTGAATTTGTCACCACTCCTGGATATTCCATATTTAATATTAATCCTTCCATCCTTTGCTGCAGTGGAAATGACTTATTCAGAAACACAGAGCAAAGTAATTATTCAGCTGTGTATGAAATGCAAGAATCCAAGTTTGCTAAATCTCATACCTCTACTGTGAATCTTGTGATAACAAGTAGGTCTTTTAAAGTCTCTGATCTTCAAGTCTCATAAATGTGTGACAGCACAGATCCATGAGAGTCTCAGCCTTCATTCAGTGTGAACCCACCTCAGCAAACACAAGTGAAAGAGCCAGACACCCAAATGTACTTTCTATTGTATTTATCAATGCTATTTGAAATCAGTTTTATTATTTTGGGGAACCTGGCATACAGTGTTTAGGCACCAGGTGTGTGACAATTCTGGTGGTGCTGATTTCAGTTCTTTCTACTGTCAAGACCTTCATGCTTTTGGAGCCACTGGTTTTAGCAATTCCTGCCCTCCTAATTAGGATCTGCATCCATTGCAGGAACTGGGGGAAAAATCAAGACAAATTGTCACTCTTAAACGTTTGCTGTTTGAACTTAGGGACAGCATTTTACTGCAGTTGCTCATATGAATGTAGCTTTTTTAATGCTTGATGATGATTTATGAAGCCACAAAACCATTCAGCACAAACAGTCAAGCACCATAGCAATAACTAATATAATTAGCACATTTGAGGACAGTGAAAACTGCAAAATAAGCAGGCATCAGTCACTAAAGTAAGAGATTGATTTTTCAGTGTGTGTTCCAGCATTTTTATCAATACCATGTGTTAGTGCTTTTGGAGTATGTCATTCTCCAGTTTGCTCTTTGCTGGCTAAATGTCAATAGAACGTATAATATCTGAACTTATTAGTGCTTTTAATCAACTATAAGTAACATGCTGCTACTACCAGAAACTATTTGACAATCAAAAGGGTACAGGTAAGCATGGAGAAAAGTAAAAGGTCAGTGATAGAATGACACAGATTATATTAAACAATTAATTTATCCCCTTCTGGGCTTTTTCTTCCCTCCTTTCGGAGGCACCTTCCTTTCATGTACTACCTTCTTTCCTTCCCAGATTGTATGTATTTTACATACAAATAAATCATTTCTTCAACTTGCTTTCAAACACATAAAATGTTTCTTTGAGTATTTTAACTCTAATCCACCAAGAGATAATAAATAGCTTTTGCTTTGAATATTTAAGTAATGTCCCTTAGTGTCAGTATATGGCTAAGTTTAGCCAAACCTAAATAGGAATTGAGACACCTAAAATAAAATTCTGCAATACATGAAGCAACTAATTCAAACATCTGTCTATGCTAAAGTTCAGGATGGTGGGGTTTTTTTCTGTGTTAAGACTAGAAATGTTATCAAGGGGAAAAGCTGGCTTCAAGGTCTTCTGTAGAGCATAAACATTTTCATACTTTGTTTTGCTTAAACGTGCCATCAGTAAAAATACAGATTAGAGTCCTCTGTTGGTATAAATATCCATAGTTTCTTTGATGCCTGTGAACTGCTGAAAAAATATCCCAGGTGAGGAATGAGTAGCTTGTTAGCCAGAACTCTGCTCCATCTGGATGTGAAGAAAGCTGACCCAAAACTGGGATAGTATGTGCTGGAATTTTTCATCGAGTGAAATCCACAACTTAGGAAAAATACAAGATTAACAAAACAGTCTCTTAAAAGTATTTCAGTTCTTTCTACTGTCAAGACCTTCATGCTTTTGGAGCCACTGGTTTTAGCAATTCCTGCCCTCCTAATTAGGATCTGCATCCATTGCAGGAACTGGGGGAAAAATCAAGACAAATTGTCACTCTTAAACGTTTGCTGTTTGAACTTAGGGACAGCATTTTACTGCAGTTGCTCATATGAATGTAGCTTTTTTAATGCTTGATGATGATTTATGAAGCCACAAAACCATTCAGCACAAACAGTCAAGCACCATAGCAATAACTAATATAATTAGCACATTTGAGGACAGTGAAAACTGCAAAATAAGCAGGCATCAGTCACTAAAGTAAGAGATTGATTTTTCAGTGTGTGTTCCAGCATTTTTATCAATACCATGTGTTAGTGCTTTTGGAGTATGTCATTCTCCAGTTTGCTCTTTGCTGGCTAAATGTCAATAGAACGTATAATATCTGAACTTATTAGTGCTTTTAATCAACTATAAGTAACATGCTGCTACTACCAGAAACTATTTGACAATCAAAAGGGTACAGGTAAGCATGGAGAAAAGTAAAAGGTCAGTGATAGAATGACACAGATTATATTAAACAATTAATTTATCCCCTTCTGGGCTTTTTCTTCCCTCCTTTCGGAGGCACCTTCCTTTCATGTACTACCTTCTTTCCTTCCCAGATTGTATGTATTTTACATACAAATAAATCATTTCTTCAACTTGCTTTCAAACACATAAAATGTTTCTTTGAGTATTTTAACTCTAATCCACCAAGAGATAATAAATAGCTTTTGCTTTGAATATTTAAGTAATGTCCCTTAGTGTCAGTATATGGCTAAGTTTAGCCAAACCTAAATAGGAATTGAGACACCTAAAATAAAATTCTGCAATACATGAAGCAACTAATTCAAACATCTGTCTATGCTAAAGTTCAGGATGGTGGGGTTTTTTTCTGTGTTAAGACTAGAAATGTTATCAAGGGGAAAAGCTGGCTTCAAGGTCTTCTGTAGAGCATAAACATTTTCATACTTTGTTTTGCTTAAACGTGCCATCAGTAAAAATACAGATTAGAGTCCTCTGTTGGTATAAATATCCATAGTTTCTTTGATGCCTGTGAACTGCTGAAAAAATATCCCAGGTGAGGAATGAGTAGCTTGTTAGCCAGAACTCTGCTCCATCTGGATGTGAAGAAAGCTGACCCAAAACTGGGATAGTATGTGCTGGAATTTTTCATCGAGTGAAATCCACAACTTAGGAAAAATACAAGATTAACAAAACAGTCTCTTAAAAGTCTTTAAATCAAACTGGAAAAAAAAAAAAAAGAAGCCTGTCTTCACAACACAGAACTTTTAAATTAGTCTTCACTGCGGAGGATTGTTCCTACGAGACTGTGTTTTTCTTGTTATAACTTTCCAAAAGCATGAAGAGACATTTTTATATACCATGAAGTAGGCTTTAAAATAGGTAATACTGTTGTATAAATTATTGGTAAGTTTCTGAATTATAGAGGCATTTAATCCCTTTCCATAAAAAATAAAAAAAAGCAAACCCTACAGGCTTAATGAATGAAGACCTAGATGATAAATCTTACTTAAGATAGGCCAGCAATACTCAAAACACATTACTTACTGACTGGCTGAGCCAAAGCATTATTCTCAAGAGAATGTTTCGCCCTTTTAGTAGAGTTAAATAAGTAGTGGAAATAATATTTAGAACAACCTTTTCCACAGCAGAGCAAGAAGATGACTTTTGCTTGGTAACTGTTTAACTAAGCCCAGATGCTTCCGTCACTTGGGAGCTGGGCTGCAGGAGGGTAGCAGTAGCTTCTCTTTGAAGTAAGGCCAGTAGGCCTCGACAGGAACATCTGTGGTACTCAACAAACCCTGAGAATGTTTTGGACCAGCTTAAACTTTACCCTTATTATAAGGGACCTGAAATAGGAGCTCTTTGGGGTTTCCCAAATTAGTTTCCGTATTGATAATTAATCTACAAAGGTCAGGCAGGCGATGTTGCTTGCAATGACCAGCTTTGCTCCTTTGATATCTTCCTGCCACTTTTTGTCGTATCGTTAACTCAAAGTGCTCGGATCATCTTTCTGTTATTTATATGCAGGATAGCTCCACCAGTGAAATCCTGGCTGCAGATGAGCTCCTCCCTGGCTGAGTTGTGGCTGTGAAGCTGCCATTGCTGTTTGTTCTGCTGGGACCAAAACTGCAAATTTTTCAGAGAAGGTGAACACTGTAACTGGGTCTGTGGTGGAATGTTAGGCAGAAAACCAAAGGATGAAAACAGGGTGCAAGAGAAAAGCTGATGACAATGCCTAGGTGGATATGACAGAGAGAGAACGTAAACTAGCCTGTGGGTGGAAGACAGGTAGTTGATGAAGGACCGTAATACTTCAGTAACTTGCTCCAAGCTGACCAGGTAATATTATTATTGTCTTTATTGAAGAAAAATATGAGTGATTTTTGACTATAAGGAAGGGTTTTTGCTGTTGAACTGCAACTGTCCAATGTTTGTGTGGGGTGTGTGTCCCGTGGCTATGCTGTCCTTGCCTGCATGGGTCTGGTGGTAACCTGCATCCCAGCTGTAAGTGGAAGCAAAGTACGACGAGCAGGATGTCTCAGTGAAAGCATGCAGTTCTTTGAAGGAAAACTCTGTGTGTCCACCTGGAGTAGGGGTGCTGGTGACCCTAAGTGGAGCTGTTTCATGAAGCTCTGAATACACTTAAGAAACAGTTTCAGACACGCTTCCCAGGTCTGTGCCTGAACAGTTGTTCTTATTTCCTACCTCTAGGCAGCTCCATATGTGGGTTTGATTGGATTGCCATTCTGAGTCACCTAATTCTCCCTCTATAATGATTGCAGGCATCTAATTCTGTATTCTCAGCTAGGAGCTGGTTGTTAAATGCGAGCTTGAGAAGCGCTTAACACAGAGACACCTCCATCCTGTACTGGATGTGGCCAATGGGAAGAGCAGTCCCAGCCTTCAATCCCTGTGGGGCAGGCCAATAGTTCAGCCATGCAATTCATTTCACAACTGTGTAAAGATCACCCCTGCGGGGCTTATTGTAGACTAAAAGCAGAGATTAACCTTAAACTAGCTGGGCCAAATTTCACCATTTAAGCAGCAGTGGGTTTTCTATTGTGTTTGGATTTTATATCAATCGCACATTTCTGTGGTTAACTTAGTTATAAAAGTGTTTTGTTTTGGTTTTAAAAAGTCAGATATGACTATGATCTGTATGTTTTTACGTTTATTGTAAATTTTGCAAACCTGAAGGATGAAGACATTTCAAATACTGTGACTAATTTGTTTTACTGAGGAACCCTCTGCATTTATGACATTTCTGCTGGGGATTCTATCGAGTACTTTCCAAGGTTTTGTCCCAGTGTAGCATCAGTGAACTCTGGAGCAGCACCATCACATTCTCTGTGGTGATGAGACCAAAACTTTGCTTTATTTGTATTGCCTCTGATACTGCAATCATGTTGTCCGTTGTTAGTTTCTCCATACAGGGAGAAATGAACCTCCCAGCCTATTTGCATCCACTAGCAATAAAGCCCCATTTTAATGAGAAAATGAATATTTGGACTTTACACTTTAGCCAGCAATGTATCATTTCTGGCAGCTGTGCTTTTTATTCGCTCTGACTGAAACAGCTTCAATGACAGCAGCCAGGATCCTCCCCTTCTGTTCAGCTTTTCCATAGAAGGCAAAATGAAATAGATGTCTCTAAAGATAGGCCAGTACTATTTTGAGTCCTTTCCTTTTCATGGGATCATGCCAATAAACAAAAGAAAAAACCTCATTCCTACCTTTATCCTTTTTAATCCAAAGCACTCTTTCAGGAATATCAACTATTTCTTCCTACCTCTTTCTTCAAATTCACATTCTTCCTCTTTTCTTTTTATTTATCCTTCTTAGCTTCTTTTATCATGCAATAAAAAAAAAATGTTATCTCTATGTTAGGCTAGAGTTTTTTTAAAAAACAGAAGAGTGATATTTAACTGTTCTACACGGTTTTAAAGCTAATGGTCCAACTCACAGGTACTAAAACAACAGTGATTCATATCTTTCTTTGTAAGCAACGTCACCCGAAGGGCATTATGCAGCTCAGGTTCTGATAGGGTTTTTCTTCTTTTCCTCAGGCATAATGACTCCAGAGAGACTGAACATAACAGTGATCAATTGGGCTGCTTTCTTTTCCATTCCAGATTTACACAACAAAGAGATCCGCTGTTTTTATTTGTCATTTATTTATGCTTAAAGCAAGCCTGGTTTGGAAAATATTGGCCTGTCCAGTAGACACTTCTGCTATTGGTGCCTCAGCATAAATGCATTGTTTGAGATTATGAGGCAAGGTTGTCTGTGGTGTTACTGCGCTGAAATAAGCAGAAATATTGAAAGCTGTAGCCTTTTCTAGTTAGAGCTAGTGAGAATTTTGTTGCTGGGAGCTGGCTATAATGGGATACAAATCAGAAGTTAACATGCTGTTTGTTGACTTGGAGCCAAATCTAAAACATGCTGTAATCCTGCACCAGTCCAAAACTGCAGTCTTGAAAAGACCCACTTATATACATCTGCTTTCATGTTGGCTGAAGTGCTGAGACATTTTTCCAGGTGGATGCAACTGGATCTCTCAGCACCCACCACCAACCACAGTTTGGTCTGTCTAATCAAGCCGCGGTGTGAGACCTGGGAAGTCCGTGTCCAGTTCCTCTATCCTATAGATGAAATTGGGTGAACTGAACATCTCTGGGAAGGATTCCTTGCAAAAATGAAGCTGTGGTTCCCGTTGCCTTTAAGACATAGCCAAAAAAGAGTGTGGTGATGTTCATTTTCTGTCTGGTGGTAGTATTGTTTTATTACCTTTCCAGCAAATAGATGTCCCAGGTTTACACTCTCTTGTCTGAGCAGGAGACTTAAGCCTCTTTTCCAAATATTTCAGGTGAGTGCCTTAATCAGTGAGCTGGCAAACAAACAAAGAGGGCAATTAGAGCATTATGCTTGAAAGAGGAACACCTGCCCTCAGTACCTTCTCCCAGAACTGTAACATAAATAAGATGGTGTTTGAGGAACATGAATGCTATTCCTCTGCCCCTGTTTGAAAACAGGATGACTGAACCTGGCTCAGTTACTCAAAAGAGATTGAGTACCTGTTCTTGGGAAGCTCCTCCAGGCTGGGTCGCCAAATGGACTGAAGCTTGTGAACCAAGATCATCCTTGCCCCATGTTTGAGACTCCCCCCTTGTAACACAGGGCACAAGCTGGGTAACTCAAGGCATCTTCTTGCTCTGGGACTCACGGGGTCTCCTCTGAGTCCCATTTTCACAGGGCCACTGAGCACACTGGGAGCCTTTGTGTGATTCTCAGTTCTGCACTGATACCAGAACAGTAAAAGCTACGTGTCACAGTGCCCAACATTGTGATAGCAAGGCAGAAAGGTGCTTATAGCTCCCTCACCTAATAGTGCTGCCCACTCACATGTCACTGCAGAGCCCCCCTCCTCATGACAGCAGCCACATCCTGTCCTGCAAAATCCTAAAAGCCAAAACATCCTGGCTGATTCTAGCCCTTTGTCCTCTCACCCAAAATATACATGGATTTGCTAAGCCTTTTGTTTTGTTGAAATTATGCACATTAGTAGCACAGATCTCATTAACGCATATTGGTCACAATATCCTCTTTATAGCTACAAATATCTTTGGCATAAGTAGCTTCTAATTACCTTTATTCTCCATGGTGAATATATGAAAGTAGTGACACATGCATTATTAGCATGCAATTGGAGAAGGAGTTTGAAACCAATGTGCTGCTGATTTTTCCCCTCAGTCCTTAGGAGGGGTATTCTAGTTCATAGCAGTCACAAGGTGTGTATTATGTATCTAAAAAATTCATGAGTATTTTGCGAATTATTAAAAATAATACCCAACAAACAACACACTGTTCATTAGCTAAGAATTAAGCTGGATGTTTCAAGAATGGTACAGTTCATTTAAGATACTGCTGACCCAGATTTGTATTTCTGTACTGAATTGCTACGAGTAATGCATAGTCTATTTATAGGATCATTATTAAATTGGCATTTGCATGGTTTAAACGCCTTTGCACTAGATTCACAAGGGAGACTTAGGCAGTCTTGTCACCCAGTGGGTAGCAAACTTGGGTTAATATTAACAGGAGTGGTAGTCTGGAATAGTTTTCCAAAAGGAGCAGCTGATTTTGTGATTTATATAAAGCTTGCTGTACAATGTAAACTCATCTGACCTATTTTGGACTTCTACTTTTGGGGGAAGTGAAGTACAACCCTAAATGCCTCTTTTCCACAACTCATTTTTCATGGCTGGCTTATTGAGGACTGTAGGTTTTCAATATCTGTAGTTAGCTGATATAAACACCACCCAACACCACCCCAGGGTTTGAATAGGAGCTGGGAAGATCATCACTAAGTATCATGGTAGTATTGCAGTGCAGTGTCTCCAATATGTTGAAGCTGGCAGTAGGCAGTTGTGCCAGGGCATGTTCCAGTGATTATTTCAATATATTTGGTTTTCTGCTTTCTTTTAAATAATGTAATTGCTACAGCAGTCAGCACTGCAAACGTCAAGGCGATCCTTCTGAAAGAGCTCTGAAGCCTACCTCCCTTGAAAAGGATGGGAGCTAGGTGCTTAACATCTCTGAAAAATTCAGCAAGTGACAGATATTCTTAAAAATCTACTGAACAGCGTTATTTTCAGATGTAAGCTAGGCGTCTTGAAAGTTTGCCAACTTTGACTTCGAAGGCAGAACCAAACACAATCAAAGAGACAGCTGACAGACATAGATTTGTCAAACTAATTTTATGTGGCAGTAGCCATAAGAAATGGAGTTAGGATGCAATGTACAAGTCCTGGCTTGGTTTTGCTTCTATACTTCCTTCCACTCTACTTTTCCTCGTATGCTGGAATGTTGTTTGAGGCAGGGGCTGTGTTTCATGTTCATGCAGTGTGGAACTTTGCACCATGTGGCTTCAATCCTGATTAAAGTCTTCCTGCTGCATCATCACTTATGCATGTAATGTTCATACATAAAATACCAATATCTGAACAACGTATTTGCTATTCTAGCTTTGCCTGTCACTTCAAATCCACTTTTTGTCTTGCTATTCAATGTCACATTTAGGTTTAAGTGCATTTTTCCTGCAGCTATGCAGCAATTTCAATGCAGTAACATATTTGGTATGAAACAGCGCAAGAATCAGATTCAGAATATGTCCCTTAGAAGAAAGCACTGTATAGGTTAATGGAAAGGTTTTGGAACCTTTTTCAAGAGTATACCAACATCCTTGAGGGAATGAATTAAAATAAATGTCCCCTAACTCTTATGGGACCCTAACTCTATCAAGAAGAATAGGGTCAGCCTCAAGTATCTTGTGCTTCAGTTGAAATTTGATTGCACTGACTTATACAGCGCAGTGAAAACAAGATTTAAATTTTGTTGTTGTTGTTGTTATTATTCGTGAAAGTGTTACAGTTGTCACTTCAAAGTAAAAATGCTGCTAAACACAGTAAGAGTGGACAGGAAAATTGTTAACAGAATGGACATACATACTTAGAGGCCACAACTTTTTTGCCAGCATTAAGTCCTTAGACACTTTTATAAGGATGAACGAAATTTGTAATAATATTATTTCTATTAATAATAATTATTATTATTATAGCTACATGCTTGATCATAAAATCAATTTCACCAAAATAGGAGAGTTTACAGAAATATATACATTCAAGTTTTTTGAGAGATAAGAAGCTTTGCATTGCAACACCTAAGAAAAAAATTTCAGGATGGATAGAAAAAAGCCCTAATCTGCAACAACTCAGCTTCATCTTTAGCAAATGTTTATTCAGAGATGTCAGACATTTGCTCCAGCACCATTTTCTCTGCCTGGCCAGGCTTTATTTAACAAGCCCACGCATAACTGACTTGGGTGAGGCCCTTCTTCCCTAACCTGTGAAGTCTTCCAAGGCCTGAGACAGGATATCTTTGACCTAATTTAAAGGGATCTGGACATCTAATGCGGTTTAAATTCAGCAGAAGTCCAGTGGATAAAAATAGGGGAAACAAGATGCAATTCTTCACAGAAAAAATGCAGTATCTCATATACAAACACGTTCAAATGCATTCTGAAACTTCAGTTACAAGAATTCTGGTGTGAAATGTTTTTGTATTGCTGGGAATCCTAGTCTTCTGTCCAACAGTAGACTCAGAAGATGGTGTAGAAGCAAGCCCAGATGATGCATGATGCATGACAACATGTATTTTAAAAATGCAGAGAAAGGAGCCGATTCAATACTCCAAAGCGATGCCCATGGGCATGGTTACAACAACCCCCAAAGATCAGCTCTCCAGCCCACTCAGTTTGCAACATCTGACATCCCTTCTCACACTGGCTGTTGTTTCAGGCAATGGTAGCAAAGGGCCAGAGCAGGGACTGGGTGAGGCTGTGGCCATTTCAGCAAGGTCTACAGGCTAAAGCCCCAGCTGCCTGGCAGAGGCCAGATGTGCAACTAATGTGTGTGTCCAATTCAGCTTTCACTGCTGGAGGAACGCCAATGCTAGGCTTTCAGTTTGGGGATTTTTTCCCTTTAAAAAATATCACAATCACAACAAAGATAAAAAGGAGTGTTTGTATGCCTTTGTGTGTGTGCAAGTGCATGCAACTACTGAAACTGTTAGAAAGATTAGATACAGAATAAGTAAATGTTGCCCCTTTTAAAATTTCACACTTAATTTAAAGCTATAAATTTCCATTTAAAACGTTTTGTTCACTATGTGAACCATAAACAATTTATACGATAATGGGTCCTCTGAAATCAAAACACTGTTTCTGTGAGTAGACTGGCATGGTGATTGTGTGATCTATGTATATACAAAGTGGTTAACAAAATAAGCACTGTTTCTTATCAAAATATTATGCAGAGTTATCTTCTGCAAAAGACTTTCCTATTTTCTTCTTGTTTTGTGTAATGACTTAATATAAAAATGTTGTTAGTTACAGCAAAAAACACCCACAGGTACATACTCTGCGAGTCAAGAATATGTTAAATGCATCGTGTTGTTTTTACAAAAAGGAATGATTTTACACAGTTGATACTAAAAAGATGTTTTCTAAAATACTCTGTCACAAATAAAAAAATGAAGAACATATCATAACTGTAGCTGAATAATTACATTTGTGGCATAACTTACAACAGGCAGAAAAGTCACAGATAGGACACGCTTTTCACTGCAGAATTTCCTGACTTGTTGGCTTCTGTCTCATCCTTAATGCTGTCTAAATGCTGTTTCAGCCTGTGAATTGAATTTTCTTTTAATTTGAGCAGATCATATATTCATTTGTCGACACTTTATCTTCATCAATCAATGCATTCTGCCAGGCAGCTTCATCTCCTCCTGAAAGATAACCTTGGATTATGTCATGGCTCAATTCCGTATTGCCCCTACAGAGATAATGAATTCGCACATGTAAGAGGATCATTTACCAATGGGGGTGGGATGCTGATTTGAGCATATCATTTCCATCTGCCATAGGATGATTCCATTTGCAAAAATCAATCTCTTGGAGGAGGATTTCTTAGCTATGGTAAGCACCTTGTAGGCACAGTGTAGCAGAGTGTGTCGTCTCACAGGAGAGGAAGAAGGGATCACATTGCTGTTGCTGCCCCCAAAAAGTCAAGGCTGTGGGGCTGGGTTTGCATCTCTTCACACCGAGGCTGGAGAAAGGAGCAAGGATGGAGTAAACAAGTCCTTCCTTCTCGGAACAGGGGATTGCAGCTCAGCAGGGCTGAGAGGAGGAATGCATCCACACGTCAAGGTGCAAGCACAGGCATACTTGAGGCACTTCTGAAAAGTCTCAGCCCAACTGCAACAAACTCTGTTAGATGCTGAAGCTGGCACTGCTGTGAGATGACCTCTTTTAAACAGCTTTAGCATTCAGCTTAATGGCTCCCAGAAAACAATTGAGACCGTATTTAATTAGTGTGAATAAAATTATGCATTTCATCAGCTGTAAACAATAGTAATCACACATATCACAATGAAAAATTATGCACTTCAAGCAGCTTTACTTGTGTGGAGTGGAGTTTGGCAAGAGAGAGTGCAGATGGATGCCTAAGAAAGTACTCTGTGGGGGCTCCCGGAGTGGACCAGGAACAGTCGCATACCATTTTGATCATTGCAAGCATTAGATTGCCACAGGCATCAATAAACAAGGTAAAGTGCACCAGTTATCATATGCCAGCAAGACCAAATTATGCATATGGCAAAAGGAATCACGGCGATAACTGAGCAGCTTAGGGGCTATGAGTATGTGCATCCCTTACCAAAACTGGCCAGTATTTCATCCCCTCTTGTTCCAGTGTTGTCCCCACCTTACTCGTGAGAGGCACAAGACGGTGAGTTTGCAAGAGCAGGACAGCATCTCTTTGAGTAGCCTAGGCACCCTTGAGTGGAGTGCCTGACTTCCAGAGTGGCTGTGTACGTGCAGAGCTCAAAAGTCACGGGTCAAGTACATTCCTGCCATTTCTACCTGTTCTCAGTGCTGTGGAAAGAACAAAAGGCTCATTCAGCATATTTGAAATCCTAAACTGTATTTGCTATAGAACTAGACCTACAGTCTGTTCCCTTGGTGCAACCAGCATGGTACTGGCAGTTCCTCTGGCTCCTCTGCTTATGTTGACTGAAACAGGAGAATCAGGTGCAATCCTGGTCCTGGTGACACATACATGTTCATGGAACATGAGGAGGACAGGGCTTTTCTGTTTAATGCAAATTACTGATTACAGGCAGAGGTTTTGTTCAGTGTGTTTTCATATTCATTTTCAGAGATACATTTTTTTTTCTTTTTTTCCCAAGGTACACCTTGGCCATCACATTTTGGTATATTGCATATCACTGGTGTCACAGTGTGATCATATCAGCTGTCATAAAGGATAAACTAATATGACAACTTGTGTCCTAATGCAGCTTGACAAGACCAAATTTGCAAAAAATAAACATGATTCCTGCCAGTACCCACTGGTCATAATGACTTCAGGTGTACCTCCCTTAATTAATCATTAACTAATGATAGTTTCCTGATTAGCTGCCAGATGCAGGGTAAAGGTATTGTGTATCTATGTGACATATTTCAGGCTGGCAAACAGACATACAGAGATATCACGTGTATACCATGCAGTTCTTAACAGGTTATTCTGATTGCTATTCTGATTATTCTGATTATTTTTTCTGGTAAACAAAAATATGAATTCACTGGAACAGGTTTTTCTTTTTGAAGCACATGAATCAATCTGAATTCTTTGAAATTGCATTATTCTAAAAGGTGTTCATAAATCTTGGAGATATAATTCATTTTTCTGAAGATCTATATTTTACGAAAGACAGCTTAAATTTGCACCCGAGACCATTATAGTTTCTATGAAAAGAGAATGGATAACAAATTGAATGGATGGACTCTCATTAAGCACAAAATTACTCGACAAGAACCATTCTGAATCAATTAATCATAATGTAACAGGGCTCTAATTTTCTGGCATTCTCAAAATCAAAAGTAAGTATTTGCATCATTTTTCATCGTAACAAATGTGATTATTTTTGTTTACAGCTGATGAAATACATAATTTTAGTCAAAGTAATTAAATACTGGCTTCACTTTTTTTCCTGGGAGCCATTAAATTGATTTCTAAGGTTGTCTAAAGAACATGTCTCACAACAGCACCCTTCCACCCTTTACTTTCCTCCCTACACACTTGCCATGAGCATGTGCAAAAAAGAATCAGAAAATCCAATTTATATGATGTAGCATGATACTGTGAGATATATCGGTGGTTTAAAATAAGATTTGGTTCCAGATGCTTTGCAGGGAGCTAGCATCATCCCTTCTATTTATCATACTTCATGTGTGACTGTTAAAAACAGGCTTTTTATTTGAACATATTTTGTTAATCAGTGTGTTTGGGATTCGTCCCCACCTTGTTTGATTTAGCATTTTAAAAAAATGCAAATTCTTGACATCTGGATCTGCCAGTAATCAAGACAGCAGATTATTCAAGGACAGGCGGGTAAATTTCCGGTGGAAAGTTAGGTGGAGGATTGGAGGGGGCTGCCTTGACACCAACAATGTTGATTCACCCAGCAAAGGATGTTAATTATTAGCATAGGTAAAAAGATGGTTCCTGTTTATTGTCCCATGGAAACAAATGTTTCCAAAGCTTATTTTGAAGAGAATTTTCCTCGTATTGTTTCAGATTCCAATTAAATTAAAATTTTGAAATATAAAATAGAGAGATGAAAGAGTTATAGAAATAAAACACTAAAGATAGCAATTAATTTCAAATTATATTTAAAAACAAACAAACAAACAAACTAGTTCTGATTTTGACCAGCCTAACTTACGACATTTACTGTAATAAATAAAATATAATGAACAACACAATCCACCCCCTCATGCCTGGCACACACATTGCTGAGGCAGCTTAAGGGAACACCAAATGCAGCTCTGAATTCTCCGACCAAAACATGATCCTACTGTACTAAGCATTTAAATCCCTCGAAGTTTGGAGAATTTGGGTTGTGAGGCAGTTTTAAAGCAAACCATGCCTGGCTTCCCAAGTAAGTGGATCTCTCTATGCCAGTACAGTGATTTGTTTCATTAAAGAAGTAAGGCTATCCCGTTTTGGAAGCACAGCACTGTTTTAGAGAAAATTATGAGGACACCATACCACTTATATTATTCAGTGTTTGTGTACTTCGGGGAATGTGACAGAAATATTATTTACTCATTTAAAGCAATCAGGAAAGGCTATTTTTCTCTTCTAGTATGGCTCATCCAATAATTCAATTTACACATTTAAATCAAACTAATTTTCTATCTCGTGCTAACTTCAGTTGACCTCTTCAATTATGGTGTAAGTTGCTTGTTTTTATTTGTTCACAAATCATAATATTCCATTTCCCTTGTACTGTTAGTGTGTATGCGTAAGGCAAATTTTTGGTGACTTTCAATAGCTCTTGTTTACCTTAACAGGGGATATCTTACATCACAGTCGATTTCAGTGGTTATACGCAATTTACAGAATATGCAGGTCATTCAGGCTGCATACGGGCTGTGTTATGACTATATATATATGTATACATGAATACTTATTTCTCTTTGCTGTCTGCTTTAACAGAAACCATATCAACTCCTCACTAGCCAAATTATGGTCTTGGACCTAACTAGACACCAGGATATGCTTTGTGCGCCTTACGATACTGCTCTTTGGAGAAATATTTTAGTACCTTTGGAACTGGCCAAAGCAGCAAGAGGATAAAAATTAATGTCCTTTAAGCTTGAGAAAGTGTGAAAGAAATGCTGATGTGTACAGTAGGTTAAAATTAACCCAGGTACTTACAATGCCCTTCCATCAGCACAAAGTTCTTGATTTAGAAGGCCTTGAGGTAGATGGTTAATTGCTTGCTGAATCAGGGTCAAAATGCTTATGCAGAAACCTTTACTAATTTGGCAGAGCAAAAGTTCAGGGGAAATACATCGTTGGCTTTGAACTGTGTATGAAACTTTTGACAAAATGAATTGGGTAATTCCTGTAGCAGTGGGAGCTACCATATTTTCATACCTGTGGCCCATAGGCTATCAGTGGACTTCTAAAACATTCACATGCTGCTCCTCCACCTTTAATTCTTCCAAAGCAGGACTGTTTGTGGGAGGATAATATAGGGAACTTACCTGCAGGGCAGGCAGGTGTGGATTTAAAAGGCATAGAGAACATTCATCACCTGCTTTGCTGCGGCTCTCAAGCTGTCTCCAGACTGCCAAGTTCAGGGGGAAAGGAGATCTAGGAGATTAAAAAATCTTTTCACTGTCATTGCTGTAGAACCCAAGAGCTATGTGTCACAGCTGTCCTGGACAGTCTCAATCTTCTGGGTGGTTGGTCCCAACTGAATATCCTCCGTGACCAGTCAGGTGCCAGCAGAGCCTCATTCAAGGCATCCAGTTTCCACTCTGAAAGGAAGAGGTTGGCCTCTCCCAAGGCAACAGCAAGCCCTTTGTCCATGCACAGGGTCACTGATAGGCTTTTGTTCCAGTGGGAGCTCTCAAGGAGCCAGCAGCAATGGTAGGGAAGAGGGAAAGTCTCTCATCCCAGGCAACCTGGGCTTTCCCACTTGGACAAGAGCTCTATTCCTGCATGGGGAAGCCCATCAGGCCGATGGACCATGGCAAGTTATCCAAGAGCTTGTTAAATTTAAAGGAATGTGAGTTTTCTGAATTAATGGTTGTATATATCAGAGTGCAGCACTTCTGTGCAGGTAAGTGACTTAGTGAGTGAGAGAAAGGCTCTAGAAAGATGCCAGAAGTAAAGGCCTGATACACATACATGCTGCCAGTGAAGAGGTCACAGTGCTGTACCACATCATCTTGGTCAAGAAGGAGGAGCAAAGGAAAGCAGGGGAGACTGGATCAAACACAACTCTGACCTTGCTTGGGTGAATAGGAGTTTGGTTGTAGAGTCCAAGGAGAGTTTCTTCCCTAGGGAGGCTAGTTAGGTCATGCTCACTGCTCAGCTGATAACTCAGGATGCAGCAGGGCCTTATACTGATTAGCAGAAGGTTTAATTTCACCCTGATTAAGAGAGAGCAGATGAAGGATACTGAATAATCCTACAAGCACATATCAACTCTTAGGCAAACATTCCTTTTAATCTAGTGTGGGGAACAACCCATGCACTCAATTTTGACTCCCTTGACATTTTTTTATAAAGAGCTCTTTTCCATAAATCTCCCAGACTCCTGTTTTTTATAGTGACATTTTCCCAAGTGCAGACAGAAAACAACCTTGCTGCTGTTATTCATTACAATCTATATTTATTTATTTATACCATGCAACCAGTTTTGTTTTCTTTTGTAAATTTCATACAAAAATATCCTGTAAATATGCTCTTAGTAACAACCAACTTGATTTTTAGGAACACCAGTCGTAAATGTTAGTCATAAAAAAAAATTTGCTTTGCCAGTTTTAAATAACTGTGCATATTTTAATGCATTGAGTCATATACAAATGTAATTAAATGATATATTATCTTCCTCTTGCTGGGAATATCACTCAGAAATGAGAAGGATAACATTTGCCTCTTGTGAATAACTGTTCAAAAGATTAATTCATGTCGAATGTTGGCTTTTGTGGAGTTGCCTGCTAGAAGCTGAGCTCTAACACAGGATGGCATCCATGTGTGTTTACACATTTCCCATTCCCTAGTATAGCCACTGCCATGAGAAAATTGCTGAAAATATGTCTGAGCTGACATATATGTGACAGCTGCTTCCAAGGCTTATAAATGTATGTACTAGTTTAAGGAACACTTTATTAGACATAAAGCTATTTTTTGAAAAGTGAAAGAACCCACAACATGCAAAAAGATGTTGAGAGCTGCAATTGATGGAAGCTACCAGCAGACAGCATGTCATTCTCATACAACATAAAGATTAACATAAATATGGAGACTTAAAAGATTTCTAGAAAAGACTTTTGAACATTTTGCTGGAGGTGGGCTCACAGATAGATACAAGAGTTTCTATATTATATGTGAGTATATCAGAACAAAGGTATAGAGACATATTTTCTAATTACAGAGAAGTATACATAACATAAAAAGACACAACCCGAACAAATTGCACAATAGGCTTTTAAAATAATTTTGTCAAGTTCCCTTTGACTTTTAATGTTTATCTTCATGCTGATTTGTAAAGAGCAGTAGTTAACTGCTCTTAGAGTCAACAGTTTAACACCCTTGTGTCTTTATTAGGTATAGGTACACTTCCTGCATGTCTTAATAAAACAGTAGGAGAAGGACTTCCAGCCTAGTCCATGAGAGCTACAGAAAAGCTCCAGAACATTTGAAAAAACATTCCTAATTTGTTCTATTTACACTCATTTCTTCATTTCTTCAATTTTCCTTGTCTGTTATAAAAAGAAACATAAGACTAAGGAACATATCCAAATAATAAATACACACCCAATTTATAATTCCAGAAAGAGTAACATTCACTGGCTCCATGCAGGAAATCTCACTTGGGGATGTTTGAGTTGTTTGGTAGAGTGGTTTGTTTTGGTGGTGGTTTTAATTCCTCTTCAACTTTTCCCTTTAACAATGGGCTTTTTTCTTTATTGCCTTTTCACTGAACTTCCTCCTAGATATCTCACATAAGAATAGCTTGGCTATATTCAAGATGCCAGATCATGTGCGAGTTCCGCCTGGAAGGGGAATAAAACTCACCTCTTGGCTTCAAGCAGACAGAAAACCACACCTTCATCTAGTTTCTCTCAGATCCTTTAGGGTATAAAGCAGTGTGACTCCATAGTGGATGCTATCATTACACTTCTCTCCTGGTGTTTTCCACATGGGGAAAGAACATAAGTAAGGTTCAGAGAAGGTCCTTCTCAACTAGACGAGGGGAATACGTATGCTAGCAGTATAAAACATTACTGTGTCACCCACATTGTGCATCTCACCATCAGGACCAAAGCAAATACATTTAGGGGCTTGAGGGAGACTTTTAGCTGGGTCGATTGAAGAACTTCTCTAGCACAATTTCCCAAGTGTTTGCAGGTTCAGTAAAGCTCTTTATTAGGGCCCTCCTCCCTGTTTACTTGTCCTAAGCTAGTAAAGGCACACTTGCAAAGACAAGTTGCTGCTGGTTGGAGCACTGACGCCAGCAAAGGGTGGAGCTGCTGCCATGCTTGTGCAAGGCTCTGGGCCGAGCCAGCCACAGCAAGGACCAAGGTCACCCATCGTTCATCAGGGGCAAGCCTGGGGGGCCAGGCCAGCACCACCAGCCAAGGGTTGCAGCCCCCAGCAGGCTCTCATTTCTGTGCTATGGGTCAGTTCAGTCATCATCTCCTCCCCACTTCTCTCTTTTTAATTTAATACAGAGGGTGACATTTTGGCTCAAGGTCAGTAGTTTTTACCATTGATCTCAATGTGGCAAGAATTTCATCCAAACCCTTCATGCCTCACTGAGGACAATAACACAAAGAACATTATTTTGGCACAGAGAAAGGCATCATGCTTGCCAGCAGCTTTGTTTATTGTGTTTGGGGGCTTCATGATGTAGTCGCCCACCCACTTCTTTATTAAATGTTAGTTTGGTATTTGAAAGTTTTATAAGCTACAATATAATAATAATTAAAAGTTTGTATGCAATTTCCAAAGATGGTTTTCATTCCTTAGGGAGTATTAGCTCTGGTTTAAATTGTTTTTCATCTTCATTGTGCAACAAAACACAGTTTGTTTTTAAAAGGAGGATCAAACTGATACTGAAATATGTGTACATGTGTTGGCAGGCATTTCTTGAGGAGGACTGCAGCCCATGAACTTGGACTTCAAACAAGAAATGTGCAGAGCTCACATGAACTTGAAGTTGCCCTTTTATTTGTGACATCCATAAACATTTATGATGCTTTGTTTTTAATCCCAGTAAGTCTATGTTGTTACTCTGGGTTTTTTAATAGTGTCTATTTATATTGTGAAATCATGACAACTGTGTTGTATTCCCGTAAAGCCAAAGGTCAAGGGTCTGCTACAGCAAATACTAACACATGTGAATAACTTCACTCATATGAATAATCAGACTGATTTTAACAGGGAGGTGTTTTTAGGGTCAGGCTCCCAATATTTTGACATACTTCCTGATATGTTTTGTGGATAGGAGTCATTGACTTTCATATGGCGATAAAATGCTCTGAATGCACAAAAAACTCCCCATCAAAAGATATGAATATGTTTGGGTTATCAAGTTTTAACAATTACAGTTTTACTTGTTAGCTTTCTTTTCCTGGATACAATGCTTGTTGGAAGAGCACCTAGGAGAGATCAAATAGAATCAGTGTTGACGATTGCTATACGTCAGTTTGTACAATGTTCCTCTTTCCTGTGTGTAACCACATTTGGAGATCTCAGTGTATTTTTTTGCCTTCATCTTATGGGAACTAATGATGGAATTAACTACTATTACAACAGTGATGTTTTATAATTTACATTGCGTACAGATTGTTGCTATGATGAAATAGACAAGTGGATATAAGAGAACACTCTTTTTAATAACAAAAACTGTAAAAATTCATGCTTCTTACAATAAATATTATTCTATTTTTAGGGCTATACCTAGCTGTAGTGCTTCTATAGTGCATATAGTGCATGTGCTGCTGAAGTAAATGAGACACAAAATTCCAAATACACAAGGCATACATAATCTTGAAGGTATTCAGAATAAGCAGCTTGCTTTATAAAAAGAATTTCCTAGTTGTCTGTTGAGATACAACAGTGATCATTGGAAAGGTTTTTATGAATATACTAATCCTTTTTTTCCTGTTGTTTGCATAGATTCCAGCTGTGTTAGAATACAATTCTTGCAAAAACTTGTCTCAGAAAAGCATGGCAGGAACAAATTGGCTTTCTGCTTTTTATTGGAATATATTCAAGGGTTTGCCATGTTACATGCTGAACCTTAGCCTTAAAATACATGTTCTATTCCTGTGACTTAACTCCTACTCTTAAATTAGAGAGAAGCTTTACATATATTTATTCTTCCTATAAAGCTGGAAATGTTTTGGAAGAGCTGGAGTGCAGATGAAAATCTATGAACATCAGTATCTTCTAGATTTGTGGGCATATATTAGTTATTTTCTTCACATTACCTTGCTAAAATGACCTGCTTGAAACATATCCTTAAGATATAATGCTGCAAAATTTACAAAGGGCCTGCAGTCTAGGTGTCATAACCTTCCTGCCAATTAAAGAAACACATTTTCCATGAACATGGAGTCATATGCATGGTCTGTCCAGTGATATGCAATATCATTTAAGACATTCCATCATTCCCTGCTTGAGCACTCTTCTCTAATCTGATGAGGTACCCAGGGAAGAAACAATGATAGCCAAGACATTAAAATGTAATCAAGATATGCAAATTCATATCTAAATGTGATTTGCTTGGAAAGAGAAATTAATCTAGGCATGGTCAAATAAACAGTGTGTAATATGGATAATTAATCACCAAATTAGCAACTGTAGTCCCATGAGAAGATTATGCAAATGCAAAAGGCCCCCGTCTACAGTCACAATTAGACTACTTAATACCAAAGTCTAAACAAAACACAGCCCCCAGGAGCACCACAAAACAAGCAAGTCAAACTTAGTGGGTCATCCTCCAAATTTCACAGACAGATTTTTTAAGTACTTTTGTAAAACTGATTTATTTTCCCACAGACATACCAGGCTCATTGTGCAACCTCCAACCTTGAAATGCCACTAATGTTGCTTTACATAAGAATAAACTTCTATTCATACAGCCTAAACCAGCAGTTAAAGAGGTAGGGACTAGGCAATTCCTCAGCCCTGGGGCCCAGACAGTGTAACAGAGATGGCTACTGCAGAGGTTTGTTAGGAGTCTTCTCCTCATGTAGAAGTTATCTCTGAAAACTTCAGTTATTGCTTTGCACTTGGATTTTAATAACAGATCAGTCAAGTCCTTCCTGAACATGGTATTTTTCCCATAGCTCTAATAATTCCTGCAAATATTTCTTCTACTGTTTCTGAAAATCTAATCAAGACATTTGCTTTCCACTGGTGAATCCAAGCCAATGAGGCCAAGGATGCCTCATGTGGACTAAGCAGAGTATGGTACCACCTGACCCATGACACCACATGGTCTCCCCTGAGGCTGTGCATTGCACTAAAAGCATGGCCTAACCAGGAATACATAAGACATTGCCCAACTAGTAAACCTGAGTCATAGGTGAACAGAGAGCTACTTGGTGTTTAAAGCGTAGCTTCCTTGAGACACATCAGTAGCTCAGACATATTCAGTTTAACACTGATTCAAATCAGAGTGAAATATGTTAACCATTCTGAATAAAAATTTTAGACTTTTTAAATGAAAAGTTGTAATATACTGACTCCTGTCTTCATTTGTGGTGAAAGCAGTTCTTCAAATATCAAAATTGGCAACAGCTCTGAAATTTTTCAATAACTTCTCTAAACAGCTACATGACCCTTGTGTTTTAAGGCTCTTAAAGCTTCACAGTAACAATTGCTGTCACTGTAGAATAGCCTGCCCTTCTCCCAGGCAGCCAGCTGACACACTGCCTGCAATAGTTTCGTGTTGTGTTATCAATGCAATGAGGTACGTACTTCTTGCAAACTACAGCGTAAGCTTTCTTGCTAATATAGATTTTGCCTGATGTTTAGGTTCAACAGAGAGGTTGTTTCTCAGCAGTCCAAATCATACGAATCACCTTTCTCTGCTTTAGTGATGTCATTTAGACCACACCAAAACTTTCAACATTGCCTTGTATGTATTGCGTATGCAGCACCAAAATACATTCAAGGTTCCTTAACATTTTTCAAAGCAAAGTCTTCTGGAAACTGATGGGTCTGCAGTTTGTCTCCCATATGTTATGGAGAAATTGCAGAAAATCAAAGCATAGTGAAAAGGGAGTGTGGAACTGCAGCTGACAAATTTCTTGGGCTTTCCTGACTTTAAATCCAGGATGTGTTTTTAGATGATGACCAGGATATAAAAAAAAAAGTGGCAAGAAAGTAAGCAGTCAGCTTCATGCCTAGAGGTTCATCAGGCTTGGGCCGGACTGTCCCTGGGGGTTCAAGTACAGCTGGCTGATGGCTATGGGCTTGAGGACTATTGACAAATGTATTTCTTAAAAGGCCACAAACACCTATGAATCAGACTAGAAGAGTACGGCAAGGTTTAGAAACCCCACTTGCGAGAAGCTCCACTGAAGTTGCAAAAGCTATTTGCTCAGTAAGGTTATCATCCTTTGTGGGTAAGGTACGATGCAAATCCATTTCCCCTGAAATGGAAAATTCAGGCACTGCTGGAGCTGCAGATTTATGAGGCAATGGACCAGTCACAACAAAATTGTAGCCCGAAGTTTTTCCTGGCCTGTGCCAGCCCCGCTGAGTTACCTCTTATCCGGATAACTCTTCCTATCTTGAGACAAACTAATGAGCTCACAACAGCATGCTGTCCATGGCTGACTTTCGAAACTAGTAATTTCAGAGGAGTGCCAGGGAGTCCTAACAGAAGTGCTCCTTCAACCATCCATCTCATATGACAGCCGCCAGTGCAGGTAATCAAGTAATGCCCTTTTCTCATTTAACGTGCCCAGTGCTGCTGCGACTGTCACATGTTAGCAATTACAACCTGACCACATGGATATATTGCTAACTGTATGACGGGCCAAGTTCTGCTCTCTGTTACAACTGGTTTAAATCCGGTAGAATCCTTTTTGTAAGTGAGCCTACCCTGCCACTTAGAAAGAGAACCATTAGTATGCTGGTTTTACAGACACCAGCAACTGATCGAACTGAATTATTACCTTTTGTATAACAGTTTGTTATAGTTCAGTAAAACATAATTCCAAATGAAATAAGAAACCTGCAATAAGGACACAAGGGAACAGGCAAAGTAGATTAACTAGTAAGACAATTTTATTGACAGCATTTTCTTAAATTATTATTAGGAAGATAATGTCATCCAGCACATCTGAGCAGTGTTTTGAGGGAAAATGACTCTCTCTGGGGAAACATTTTAATTACAATAAAACGGTTAGATTGCTCTGAAATTCTTGGATTGACAGGCTTTGGCACAGCATTATTTTTCTACTAAGAGTGTATACAAGTTTAAAATAAAAATCAAGCAATAATTACTTATGTGAAGAATACACTGCCTTGCCAAAAGTGCACAAGTAGGAGTTAGTTGTTTAGTTTATGTTTTATATATCAGAAACACCAGTAGGAATGAGAACACACCAAGAGGAATACCTTTCCAAACAGCCTGATTACTGAATCTGATTACTAATGCACATTGAGCATTTTCATCCTTCCAGTGCTCCCATTTCACAATAATAAAGCATCAATGCTGATAGGAAAAGATTGGACCTGATGTCATATCTGGAAACTAATTTAATGGCAAATTGGATAGTGACAAAGTGATGATGATTTATTTTTAATGGCAGATGCCTCATTAGTTATGATTTATTTAGATGACCTTCCAATTCCTATAGTATTTTCTTCTACGGTATTTTCCTCTACAGTATTTTCCTCCTCTCCACACCCCATCCCCTACTCCAAAGAGAACAGAAGTAAATATTGCTGATCAGAACAGATCCTGCAGATCCTGCAGACCTTTATTCTTTTAGTTAGATCTATTAATTTCCATGGTCCTGCTCATGTATGGAATGAGCACAAGACAGGTCCCTGGATCATTATTACAAATCTCTACGCATCCCTCATAGGATGCTTATTATCAAGTATCCTGGGGCAACAAGAGGAATTTTGTTCTTTTTGATTCATTTTTTTTCACTTGACTTACTGGAATTTTCAGATTGGTGGTGAAAGCAACATTTTGTTTTGCCTGAAATGCATTGAATAATCTCCCTGGCTCTCATAGGAGTTAAGAATGCCATGGTTGAGTCATTATTTAAAGTGCACAGCTTTTGATATTTTTGGATTTCTTCCTCCAAAGAAATCAAGTTAATGATTGGTTGTTTAAACTGAGAGTCTAAGATAATAGCCCAGAGAGTAATACTTGGTTTCCATTAGGTAAGAAGAAGAAAAACAAGAACAACAACAAAAATCTAGCATTTTTGTTTCAGGAGCAGGACTACCAAACTCACAGTTAAGCAGAAGCAGAGAGGGTCAGCTTCTCTTCACTGATGTCCCAACTCTCTCCAGAGGTATGAGTCCCAGCCACTTTAATTCAGAGAGGTAGCAGCTTCCAATATCAAACTACATGGCGTTCTTTACAGTCCACTTTTCAAAATAAGTCTAGTTTTAACGGTGTCTTTCACTTCTTACCCACCTAATCATCTAGACTGTCAATGGAATTAAAGTGATTTGAAGTATGATTGATTTTAATGGGTTCCTAATGCTGATTTCAGAGAGATCTCTGAGAGGGAATTCTTACTATATCAACCCTTGCATTTTTTTCAAAGCTGTGCTTTATGTTTAGTAACCCAAACAATTTTGCAGCCTTCCTTGAGCAAGCCAGCATTAAAGTAGTTCCTATGTAATTCATTTGGGTTCTTGTTTTGATTGCAAAAGTAGTCTGCACAAACAATTTGTAACCCTCAAGAGGGAATCTCCTGTCTTAGCAGACAGGTCTTTTTGCATAAGCCTGGAATCTTATTTTTGCTTTCTCTTGTTGGTGGTGTTTTTATCAAACAACTCATTTATCAATTTTTATTGCCAATTTCTTACATGTACATTTAGTTGAACATTTTCAAACCTCATGAAGAACAGAAACCAGTGATCACAGCATTAGAGGGACTTATGACCCACCATGTTACCCTAATGCAACCTACTTATGTTCCTGATCCCAGGGACAGAATTCAGATCAATACCCCAAATCACCGCAGGCTGCAGCAAACATCTCTCCACACCTTCAGGTCTGGAAGTTCAAGGCTTCCCTGGCTTCACATAGTCCCCAGTGAGCACAACTGGTCACTCAACACAGCGGCCAATGCAATGCTAAACGTGTTGCTTCCTGGTGTGCTTCTACCTGTGGACCCTGATGTACCTTAACCGCCTAATCTGGAGTACCAGGTGGATTTAGAGACAATCTAAGTTCTTTTGTATGAGAAAGTTAGGCACAGCCTGGTGCTGGACAATGAGAAGGATGATGTGTTCTAAATCCTGTCTCCTCTAGTGCACTTTGCTCCCTGCTAAATGCTTCAGCAAAGTGATTCTACCTATTTAAGATGGTCTCACAAATCTGCCCCTGAAAGTAGGATAAGAAATTCTTTCTTTAAAAAAATGAAATAAGGATGGCACTTTCTCAAACCAGTCCTTACAGGCTAAATTTAGGCAGTGGGGGCAGGAAGCCAAGATCTCTTTTATCCGTTTATGCCCCTGTACACCAGGTTGCAGAGCTATGTTCTTTCTTGCACTTACAGTTTCAACAGATATGATCTCCTTTCCCCATAGCCTAATGCTTTGAGCAGGAGAAATTGTTAGGATAACGATTCATTAGGATCACCTCAGAATGACGTCTCAGAGCGATCTGACTTAAATTCCTGAAATCACATTAAACAGACTTCATCTTTGGATTTTATCTTAGGGAGGGTATATGATGCTGGCAGCTCTCCAACTGTTTTTGACCAACTGTCAATACTGTCATGTCTTCCATTGAGATGTTTTCTTTTGAAAGTTTAGTTTTCAGTGTTTGGCTTTGCAGACAGCTCTTCAAATCTTGCCAAAGAAAGATGACCCTTTCCAAGAGTCTGAAAAGAAAAGAAAAAAAAAAAAAACATAGAAAAATGATTATTTGGAGGTATTTCTGTCCTCAAAGCCCTACAGAGAAGGAATTTTTTAGTTCAAGATGTCTGAGAACACCCATTTACCTCTTTTCAGAATATTTGTGCCTTTATTTATTTGCCAAAACTGAGGGTTTTTTTCCTTTTCTTTCAGTGGAGCCATTGATGATAGCATCTCTGACTCCCTGAGGTGCTGGTTCAACAGGTTTCACTGTTTATCAGTGGTCCTTTTTTTTTCTGTGAGTGCCTGGGGTTACCTACTTGACAGCTTGGGACTCACCTTTGCCACCAAAGAAACACCCATGAGCAGCAAAATGGGAGTCCATCTCCCAAGCAGGAGCAGCACTTGCTTAGAGTGGAACTTTGTGGACCTTCTGCAGGGGCAGCAGGCTTGCCTGTGTCCTGTACCCCACAGACAGCGTACCCCGAGGTCTCTTGCTGCAAGGTAAGAGGCACAGCACTCATAAAAGAACAGCTCAGCAGGAAGAGTTCCTGTCTTTCTTGGATAAAGCTAGCCAAGTTATTCAGAGTGCTGCAGGAAAGATCTACTGGTTTCTCCATATGGATTGCTCTGGCCTTTTTTCTTAGCTACTGTTTATTAAATCCTGTTGCACACATGGTAGTTCCAAACGGAACTCTGGTCCTTGCAGCTTTTCCGTTGCAGTAGAAACAAAGAAATGTTTAATATCGCTTTGCTATTTTGAGATCCAAGGTGTTGAAAGCACAATATGTATGGGAAAAAGATAATTCCAATGTGCCTTTTTTCCAAGGACTTTATGTTAAAGCTTGAAACCAAACATGAACTATCCACTGGTAATTTAATAAGAAATACATTTAAAGCTTGAAAATATTGAAAATAATCTTACCATTCTTTATCACTACAGAAAATGGAGAAACATAATATATTTATGAAATAAAGGAAAATGAAATGTCTGACAGCACTAGTTCTAGCTGCAAAAAATCCATCAGTATAATATAAAGCCAACCATACCAGACTTGAAAGCCAAATTGGTTTGCAGAGCATGCTGAACATTAACTATTAACATATTTTTTTCTACCTAGAGCCACTTTTCTTGCAAATGGCAAAACCATTAGTGAGCTGCCAAACTGTATTTTCCACTTAATTTCAGTGCTGAAGAATTTAGACATGACAAAATTTGGATTATCAATGGAATATGAGGAAAACAAGAACTCAGGGCTCTCATGCCATTTTTTCTCCCTGTGAACTCCATAATCTCATCTAATTTGAATAATTATAGGCTTCACAGGGCTAAGAAGGTTCACACGGGTAAATCACCATATTATCTGCCGCATCTGTGATCAGTTGAAGCCTTAAAGGTGTACAACTGAACATCAACTTTTTGTCCGTTCCCCCTTCTGTAAATCACTGAGCTGTGTAGTTCTATGCAAACATGATATTGAGGAAAATAGTTGTGATGGAAAAGAACCAGGGATATCTCCAACTATGAATTAAAATTTCAGACCCAGAAGATTTGGTAACAGATCTATTTGACAATCACTTCCAACTTGATCCTTATTTTAAATGGTAGAACATTTTTTGAACATGTCTTTATTTTTTGATAGCTTTCAGGAGTCTTGTCTGCAGTTAATTCGTCTCCCTCTCTCTCCCAGTGTGGCGATGTGGATATAATTGCTTATCTTACAAAGTCATCAAGCAGTTCTTTCTGTCCTTTCAGCTGGTTGTATTAGAAAGCTCAATTCATTATATCAAAATATAACATCTTTCCATTATTCAAAGATCCTTGAACAGCACATAGAACTCAGCAGCCAAAAGGCAGCATTCAAGATGAGTTTTCGATGGTGGGGAATAACAAAACCATCCTCAGATTTCCTGGAGCTCAAATTGATTTGATGATTATATTAGTCTTTTGCACTACAGTAGTAGCTAGAAGACACAATCATGTTTTAGGTCTTTTTGTGCTGAATACTAGAAAGATATAAGTAAGGATTGGAACCTAAGGAATTTTCACTACACATGAGAAATGTCTCATGGAGCAGAAGAATGCGTCTGTAAAGCCCTGGGCAAAAATGCTGATGTTTGCATGCATGCTTTCTCAAAACAAGTTAGCATCCTATTGAATCAGCTCTGAAACTTCCTGGAAACAGTGGGAGGACTCCCACTGACTTCAGTAGGCTGTGGCTTTCACTTCTATATGTGCATATGCAAGTTGCACTCAAACAAAGCAAATCCATAAAGACTATCACTTACCTCAGAGTCCCCTGCTGAATGCATGTCGTTTTGCAGAGTGGGCCCAGCACCAATTTTGTCATACACTAAATCCCCAGAAGGAGACCTCAGTTCCAGCTCCAGCTACACACTGCACTGAGCAATGGGTCACAGCGTAGGACTGGCTCCTTGGCTCTCTTTAAAGGAATTAAAATGGTTGTAGGAGGGCTTCCCACACCCAAGAATGCTAGCCAGAAAAGGTCAAGTTGCAAATACTACCAGATTTGCCAGGGTCCTGTAATGTTTGTTCAATTGTCTTTTGCCAATTCTTATATACTGGTTTATTATATCCTGCAGAAAAGCTGATTGGGTCTGGGAGGCTGAGCTGGGAAAGGCAAAAATATTATCTACAAATTCTTCTGCAAGTTTTCATGTGAAGTTCTTTTTGGGAAGGAAGGTTTGACTCTGAGTGGGCTATGGCAAGAAATCCACTTATTTCTGGGATTTTTATAGCTTCTGGAGGAAGCCAGAAGCACCTACAAAGAAGGTCTGTTCCCCCAGTTTGGGCAGCAACATAGCACAAAGCAAACAAAACAGATATATTTCAGGCTGGCCAGTTTGTCCTCCCTCTTCCCTAGCAGATGTCAACCAAACTCCCTTCCAGTTTTGGGATATATTTGAAGATGGCATAGTTGTTTTCATTTTGGACTTTCTCCAAAAGCCTTACAGATGCTTTCCAGCTATCAAAGGAATAACGATCATAACAAAAGGCATATATTCACTTCAACAGACATAGGTCCAAGTACAGGGCAGGATTTTATTTCTAGATCCAGATGTTTATGTTAATTTCATTTCTTTGCATCTAAATCATTTGGGTTCTTCTTAGAAAGCAATGATTTGGTGGGGAGAGGTGTGGAGTGTGGGGCGGAACCTGATATCTTTGATCAACCAGTCTGGAGGTGGACTTCCTGTATGTTTTACTTAAAATGAGTCCATCAAGAACACCAAAAGTATTTTCAGCACCTAATGTGCTAGGAAGAGTTAACTGTTCTTAAACAGAAAACTCAGATGTACTGGGCAAGGAGGACAAAATAAAAGAGAAGAGATGTCAGTCAATTCTCTCTCTGCCCAACATCTCTCAGGAGAGAGACAGTGTTTTTCCCTCCAATCTCATTGCTCTCAGGCCAGCAGTTTTTCAGTAGCTTCCTGCACTGCAATAGCCACTATTTTTCTCCTTCAAATCAAAAGAGAAATCTTTTTATTTTCCTGGGAGGCTCAGCAAGGTCCTTTGCCTACAAATAATTCCTCCAGCCTTGGCACACTCAGGTGCAGATTCCCCTGCTTTTGGGCAGCATTTTGTGAAGTGGGACAACAGGACAAAGCAAATGGGAGGTATTCATCTGCCTGCCATAGGGCACTGCACACTGACACACAGCAGTACTTGCTGAACAAACCAAAATAAGGGATATAATCACGACAGATTTATCAGATTTATCTAAAAGCTTTTTTTTTTTTTTTTTTTTTTTTTTTTTTTTTTGAAAAAAAAAAAAAAAAAAAAAAAAAAAAAAAAAAAAAAAAAAAAGTTCTAGGAAAAATATTAAACCC